>NC_081184.1:98666278-98757758 GCF_029867415.1 Vicia villosa | reverse complement strand
CACGCGCCTTGAAAGGCCTGCCTATGTGTTTGCAACTGAAGCAGTCATCGATGATAAACCGTGGTTTCACGACATCAAACGCTTCCTTCAAACTCAAGAGTACCCGCTTGGGGCATCAAACAAAGATAAGAAAACTCTAAGGAGACTTTCTGGCAGTTTCTTCCTGAACGGAGATGTGCTATACAAAAGAAACTTCGACATGGTTTTGCTCAGATGTGTGGACAGACACGAAGCAGACATGTTAATGCATGAAGTACATGAAGGGTCCTTTGGAACTCATTCAAATGGGCATGCAATGTCCAAAAAGATCTTAAGAGCAGGATACTATTGGTTGACAATGGAATCTGACTGTTACAAACACGTGAAGAGATGTCACAAGTGCCAGATCTACGCAGATAAGATCCATGTACCGCCGACTCTACTCAACGTTCTCTCATCTCCATGGCCTTTTTCCATGTGGGGTATCGATATGATTGGAATGATCGAACCGAAAGCTTCAAACGGTCATCGTTTCATCTTGGTAGCTATTGATTACTTCACCAAATGGGTCGAAGCAGCATCTTACGCCAATGTTACAAGACAAGTGGTTGTGAGGTTTATCAAGAACAACATCATTTGCCGATATGGTATTCCCAGCAAGATCATTACTGACAATGGTTCAAATTTGAACAACAAGATGATGAAAGAATTATGTGAGGAATTCAAGATTGAGCATCATAACTCTTCTCCTTACAGACCAAAAATGAACGGCGCCATTGAAGCCGCCAACCAGAACATTAAGAAGATCGTCCAGAAAATGGTCGTCACTTACAAAGACTGGCATGAAATGCTGCCATTTGCTTTACATGGGTATCGTACTTCAGTGCGTACTTCAATAGGGGCAACTCCCTTTTCTCTAGTATACGGCATGGAAGCTGTGCTCCCCGTAGAAGTTGAAATCCCATCAATGAGAGTCCTCATGGAGACTAAGTTATCAGAGGCTGAATGGTGTCAAAACAGATACGATCAGTTGAACTTAATAGAAGAAAAACGTATGACTGCTCTATGCCATGGACAGTTATACCAAGCAAGGATGAAACAAGCCTTCAACAAAAAAGTTCGACCTCGTGAATTTCAAGAAGGCGACCTCGTGCTTAAAAAGATCTTGTCTTTTCAACCAGATTCTAGGGGCAAATGGTCTCCTAATTACGAAGGCCCGTATGTTGTCAAAAGAACATTTTCTGGCGGCGCCATGATTCTTGCAACCATGGATGGTGATGAACTCCCACATCCAGTGAATGCTGATGCAGTCAAGAAATACTTTGTCTAAAAAAGAACAAAAGAACAGCTCGGTAAGTTGAAAACCCGCAAAGGGCGACTTAGGCAAAAATGAGCGTCTCGGTGGACTGAAAACCTGAAAGGGCGGTCCAGGCAAAAATTAGATACAATAAACAGAAAAATACATCCTGGTAGATTGAAAACCTGAAAGGGCAATCTAGGCAAAAATTAAGGATTTATGACAAAGTAACTGCATCCGTCCGTACTTCGTCACCTGAGGAGTCTTTTTCATCAAAGGATCTTCGATCAAATTATCGCCAATCTGAAGCGACCAGCACAGTTGGAACTCAAAGTTGTTAGAGGGAATAGTGGTTATTGCTTTCAATGTAGCCTTTTCTGCATAATTACCATTTCCAACTTTTGTAAATACTCCATGGAATCACGCCTTTAGCTGATTACCATCCTATTAAATAAATTTGAGCCTTGTGCCCATTTGTTTGCAATCTCTAATTTCTTTCAGCTTGCAAAATGACGCTTTAATTGTGTTATTCACTTTTGAAAAAAAGAAAAAAGTTTTAAATGAATTTACTTCCCTTTTTCAAAATAAAAGCGAAATTTTCCTTTGAGTTGTGAGCAACGGAAGGAACATCAGCAGTCGTCTCCATAGGATGAACAAAAGGATTCTCCCGGAAAAATTGTTGAGACAACGGTATTCTGGTCCCAGAAAAGAATTCCTGAAGCAATTATCCCTCGAGGTAAAGAAGCTCTTCTATCCCCAGTGAAGAAGCTCTTCTATCCCCAGTGAAGAAGCTCTCCTATCCTCAGTGACGAAGATTTTCCATCTCCAGTGAAGAGGTTCTTCCATCTCAATAAGAAAAGATGCTTACCTTCCCCAGCGAAGTCTAAAGCACGCAACACCATTCATCACCTGTGTTATCTACACCGTGTTGAAGAACATTTACCAAGTATCTGGTTGTATTGCGACATTGGTTCGTCTCCAGTATATACTTCATTATCTGTCAGTATTGTTAGCATGCATGCGACATTCATGACATTCATCATTCATACATATTTGCATCATTTATGCATTCTTGCATTTTTTAATGATTGCTTCGAAATCATTCATTCAGGATATATTTATCCTCAAAATGAAAAAAGAAAGAAAAAAAGAAAAAAAGAAGAAAGAAAAAGAGGAAAAAGAAACAGTATGGGCGTGTCATCTCTCCAAGTAGGTTGTCACCCATAAGCCGAAATAAAATCTTCTTTCTCCAGTTCCCCACTGAGATCATTCCTCGTGGAAGAAGGTTGCTTTAGTTTTCTCCTCTCAAAACAAAGGAGAAAATCCCCAGTCGAGTTCATTCCTCATTGGGTACAAAGTCTTGTTTGTCTATTTCTTTCCAATTCATTCTTGGTTAGAACCTTGTCTTTGCCAGAAATTCAAATTCCGATTCCACCAAACAGAGTCGTTGAAAACAGACAATAAGCAATAGCCTCATCATCTGAGCGGTTTATTTCTCTTTCAAAAGATTTTTCCTCTCCAGGAAATCAATCATGAAGACCATTTGACAAATCAGGGCCTTATTACTGTTCACAAGGCTGAATAACCAGTAATTTCCCTAACAAAGTCTCCAGAATCATTTTATCACTCGGCTGATAATTGATCATGTCTTCAAAACCGCTATCACGAGGCTGATAGTCGGTAACCTTTTGTTCTGGTTATATTATTTAACATGTCTATCACAAGGCTGATAGTCGGTAATATTAACCGAACCTTTGAAACTCTTTTTACCATGTCAAGTCTGTCACCATGCTGATAGTCGGTAATGCAGTTTCATACCTTCACCTTCGCATTATTAAACAAGTCTATCCCCATGTTGATAGTCGATAATGTCGATAGGTAAGCTTTTCTTACAAAGCTATCATTCCCCGGTGAAGCATACACTTGCTTTCCCGAAAAGACAAAACGGATTCTCTTCCTAAAACGGATTGAGACATCCTTCCCGATCTCTTTTCCCCAGCGGAGTCAGTTTTTGATGTCCCTCGGTACAGATATCCTTGCATCATTCGCAATTTTGGTATCTTAGGTCCAAAATTCGCGTCTTCTGATATTTAAGTCTCTTCCACCCTATCAAAACGAAGATTTTCAATCTTCATGTCTCAGGTTGAAGAAACTTAAATAGGGGCATCTGTCATACCCCAATTTTTGACCTAAGATACCACCTCATATCATTTTCATATGCATCATTTGCATCTCTAACAAATTGCATAGCTTGTGTTTGTTAATTGTGACTCAACAGGATTTAATCAAGAAACCACTCATCAGTACAAGTAACAATCAACTAGGGTTTTGTTCTCCCTTCATCTCAAATGAATCATCTTCATCAACAATCAACATTTGGTCCTCAGAGATTCATTTCAACAAGCTCAAAGGCTCTGAACCAACCAGATTAGGGTTTTGACTGAAGATAGCATACTCCTGACTTCTGCTCAGGATTTGACCTAATGACTTGGGACATGACCTCAAGACCCCAAGTACATCATTTTGGCCTAATCTATTGGCTCAAGACATCTCCTACACAAGGATTGATCAACAGTGAAATCTCAGATTATCAGATTAGGATTTTTGAACTATCAAGGACTGAAATCAGGGATCATATTTGGGAAACCCTAAAAATCCCCAGGAAGTCAATCAAAGGTTTCAATCATTCTCAAATAATCCCTATGACAATATCCAATGGAAATTACATCTCAATTCAAGATCCACAGTCATCAATTTCATCAGGTCGACAATTAGGGTTTTTGACCTAATTCACTAAACCATTGACTTTTTAATCAGGACATGGTGCCACAACTTAAACCATGGCTCAATATCCTCTAATGCTTCAATATGATCCATTCATACCATTCATATGGTGAGGATAGCCTGTTTCATTTGAAATCTCCAGAAACGCGATTCGTCTGAAAAAGTCAACTGTACAAGATCACCATTGACTTTTGGGGAATTTTGGTCAATCATGACTTTTGAAGTTTTGAATCATCAATATATGATATATGAAGTCATTTGATCAAGAAAAATCAAGAAAATCAATCAAGAATCAAAAAGTCAAAAGTTTGACTTTTCATACTTAGAAAAATTTCTAAGTGTTTTTCATGGTTTTTTCCAAACTTTGGAAGGGAATTTCTCAAAATTTCACCTACAAACTGAAAAAAACTTCCAACATGAAAGTTGTAGATTTTGATCCAATAAACAACTTTGACACATATAAATTTTTTCCATAAGATCAACCATTTAAGAGATATGGAGCTTTAAAGTTGGTATCTTTTGAAAATTTCACTTAAAACTTCATTTTCTTCAAAGTTCATGGATCTTTTTCACCCACTTCCTTAAGGATCTTGAAGAAACTTTCAACTAGGGTTTTGAAGTGTGTAATATGAGCTTTCCAAAATGTCCAAGAGCAAGAAAAAATATGGAGTGTAGCTATGGTTTTGAATTATGCATTTAGTGATCTTTTTCACTTGAATTTTCACCATTTTTCACTAAGTTTCAAGACTACATGACCTATAATCCAAGCAATGATGCATAGGAGCAATAATTGAGAGATATTTTCTGATTAGAAGATCAGAATGGAAGAGGATAAGAAGCTTGAGAAATAACCATGGTTAAGTCACTTTTAACCATTTGCATTTAATGTGAAAGATTCCTTTTTATCTCTTAAGCCAAATCATCATTCTTGATCAACTTGCAAGAGCTTTGTATTCAGAAACTTTGGCCTATAAATAGAGGTCCTTACCTCATTCAAAATCACACCAAAACCTCACAATTATAGGTTTTCTCTCTTCTTTCTTGAATTGCAAGATTCATAGTTTTCAAAGAGGTAGAAAACTCAACCTCCAAACCCTTGAAATTATGGCCAAAGTGATGGTTCTAGCAACTCATAAACATCATATGGGATGTGTTTGAACCACTCACACACCCCAAATCACCCCAAAACTCATATTCACTCTTCAACCTCCATATGAACACATAAAGAGCCTTATCATGCCCATTTTCATTCCAGATCATTTCTGTCCAAATTAACACTTCCCACACCTCACATATATCACATATAAGCTATCTAAACACTCATCACCAACCTGAAACATCAGAATCATAGAGCTCGATTCACACTTAGGCTTAACTGCAGATCGGGTACCTCCAACTACTCCAGGTGTTTTCAATCCACTCCAAGCATCCAGACACCTTCCATATGGTTCATTGAAGCTGTCCAGATCAAGCAACAACATCTGTAACACCTCCTTCGCAAAATTCAATCTCCAGCTTGGCCGTTTTTGAGGTAAGTGTTCATGAACTTCAAACTCTATCATACATGCATCATAAATGCAAAACTGAGTTACCATCTTGTTTCTGCACCATCACTGAATAATAACCCTCAATCAATTGCATCATATCATGATCATACACGATTTCACAAAGATTTTTCATATTAGGGTTCTTCGTGTTCATCAGAGGATTAATCATCTTAGAGCAAAAATAAATGAAATTAAAGGTCATCATCATGTTCCTCGTCCAAAACCGAGTGAGATAGACCCTTTGATCGATCAAAACAACACAGTTTTGAAGAATTTTGAAAATCAGTTAGGGTTGTGTTCTTGGCGCCAGATTTGGTTTGGGAAATTCAAATTCTTGATTTAAAATATATTTTATCAAACGCGTATGTTTAACAAGCCACAAGCGTGGCTCAGTTGGTCCATGTTTTGGCTGGTGAGAGAGAGGGCGTGAGTTCAAGCCCTAGTGGAGACAAAACCAATTTTTTGCAACCTATTTTCTTTCATTTTTTAACAAACTTCACCAATTAATTTAACCAATCAAAATTCATTATTTTCACTTCATTTTTTTTACACTCTTTATTTAATATACATATTTTGATAATATTAAAAAAAATCACAAAAAAGGATTCATTTAATATATTTTTAATTGAGTTTAAAATGACATGTTTTAAATGTTTTTAATACTTTTAAATATTGTTTTTCACTTGATTTTTCAAACTTAATCACTTGTAAATATTTTTGAGCAAACCCTAATCATCTAAGTGTTAATTGAGGATAACCTTTTTGTTTATTTTGATTAATTTGATTCCTTTCAAAATTCAAATCGTTTTAAAACGAGCGATCGCGATTCTTTTCAAAAAAAAACGATAAACCATTTCTTTTTTATTCTCAAAGGAAACTATTGATTAAATCTTTTTTATTGATCAATTGATTTTCAAAACGATGTGGGGCCTCTCGAATATTAGAGAGTATAAGACCCACTCCTTTTTTCCTTTTAAACAATTTTTTCTTTTTTTTTTTTGAACAGAAAACTCTTTCAAAACAATACCTTTCAAACTGTTTTCAAAACAACAAACAACGCGTCTATAAATAAACAATTAACCATGTTTTGTAAATAAACACGGGCCTCCACGTAGGTATAAGTCCCAAGCCCTTTTGTACATACCCACTCCAGTACATGAAATTAGGTATTTCATTGTACACACATTTTGTACATATCTCGATCAGTTTGATTTTTAACTTTGAATAACAAACCAAAAATGAAGGTTTTCTTTAAATCTTCCCAAAAAATACCATGGGCCTCCATGTAGGTATAAGTCCCAAGCCCTTTTGTAAATACCTGTTTACATAGCTTTGAATAAACTCAAGTGGACCTCTCCCCGAGTGTGAGTCCCGAGCCCCCGTGTATACAAATGGATCATGCTTACAGGTATATTTCCTTCATAAACTCCATTATATACACACACTTTGTCATATATGTATAACTGTTCATATTTGTTCATGTACTTGTTCATATTTGTTCGTACTTGTTCATACTTGTGATTGTGTTATATGCTTATTCAACTTAGTACAACACTAGGTTCCCCATAGCCTCCTATTGGGCTTCGTACAAAGAATCTCCCTAGTTTAGGTTAGGACATAGAGTATGGTTTCCCGGTGAAATCGCTCTAAGAGCTCAAACCAACTATACCATGCCTCCCCTTGGGCTTTGTACAAACGAGTGTCCCTCCCATAGCCTCCTCTTGGGCTTACAATGCAAGGACCCTGGATTGTCCCTCCCATAGCCTCCTCTTGGGCTTACAATGCAAGGACCCTCGGATAGCCTCCTCTTGGGCTTCGTACAAGGACCCACGGGCTTCTTATAAGCATCCCCAATATCCAAATCAAATACCCTAGGAGATTAGACATTTATCATCTCTATGATAGGAGTATCTCATCTATACCATCACAAACAATCAATCAATCAATCAATCAAACTTTTTTTTTTGCCACAAGGCTGGCTAATCAATCAAACTGTTTTACCACCGTACTGGATGATTAATCAAAGTTTTTGTCACAAGGCTGACTTCATTGAAACTTTTGCCACAAGGCTGGCTGATTAATCAAAGTTTTTGTCACAAGGCTGACTTCATTGAAACTTTTGCCACAAGGCTGGTTAAACAAAAAACATCTTTATCATTCTAAGCACCCTAAGTGGCATGGCCCCGGGCTTATAATGAAAAGATTTTCAAACAAAAATCAAACAGATGTATGTGATGATATAGATTAGATACATCGAACATTTAGATGACATTTGTCTCTTTTCCTTTGCTTCCACTAGCATAAGTGGGAACTACGATTGCTCTGACTTTCTCAACATCCCTTTGAGAATACGTAGGCACAAGGTCGATCCTTGGCGAGCAAAACAAAACAAAAAAACCATTCAAACCTTAGCACCCGTAGACCCCGAGCTACAGATGCTCTGATTCCCTCTAGGGGATATGTATGCAGAGGATCGCGATGATCTTTGCGAGCATAATCAAACAAACACCTTAGGTCCCACCTCTTTCTCACAAGAACCTCCACCATAACAAGAATGGAATAAACAAAACAAAGAAACCTATAGAGTACTATAGATACGTTGGGTGCTAATACCTTCCCTTCGTATAACCAACCCTCTTACCCAAGATCTCTCCCCACTTTTAAGGTTATTGCAGCTTTTTTCCTTTTCCTCTTTTGGAAACAATAAAAAGTTTGGTCCGTACAAAAGAAAAATCATTTTTTTGAGCACTCGAGCCCAAAGAAGGCATCAGGTGTCTCATTTAGAAAAAGACAACGATTTTTCCCCGCGACACCACCTGCAGCCATTTCGACTAACTCATGCTCAGGGGTTTGGGTGAAACATCTGGCTTTCAATAACCTAAAACGGTTTAGATAATCATCGACCGCTTCTGTACCCTTTCGCCTGACTCCGGCTAATTCTTTCAAACTGATTTTCGGCTGTCCCATATAAAACTGCTCATGGAACAATCGTTCTAACTGGTTCCATGAAAACAAAGATTGTGGAGGTAAGGTCGTAAACCAAGTAAAGGCATTTTTTGTTAAAGAACTTGGGAAATATTTCATTTTTAAATTCTCATTGTTTGCTAATTCTCCAGCCTCTGTCTGGAACCTAGCAATATGTTCGACTGTCGATTCGCCAGTCTCACAAGCAAATTTGGGGAATTTCGGAATTTTCCATCCCCTAGGCAATTATGTTTGCCTTACATATTCTGATAGTGGGGAAACAAAATTAGGTCTATGTAACCCCACATTTATTCCATTTTGAACTAAGATCTGTTCGACCACATTTGAGATATTATTGTGTCCAACATTGGCATCTTGCTGGATATTTCTAAGAACCTGATCAGCATCCTGATGCCGTTGTACTACTCTAGGAATCTCTTGTTCAATTTGGTCCCCATGTCTCGTAGTTTCGACTACTCTTACATTCGACCCTTGGGAAGTCGGAAGGTTTGGCTATGGGGGCGCCCCAGAGAAATCTGCTATTCTGGCCATTTGTCTAGCCAATATCTCATAACTTTGGTTCGTATTGTTTATCATGGGAGTAAAGACAGTTCCCATTTGTTGAGTAAGGGCATTCACCATTTCATGGTTGCTTTCGTCTATCTGTTGTCGAATTGACAACATTGATGTAGTGCTTAAAGATGGCAATGTCTGGTTGATGTAACCCATGCCCATAGGTCGACCCGCTGGGTTTGATGTGCTTGTTGCCATCATATTGTCAGAATATAATGAAGGATTCGTGTGCAAACCTTGCATCATTGACGTAGGCATTCCAAATTGAGGGTTAAAACCTGCTGGAGGAATTATCCCTTGAAACAGCGATCGCAGTGGGTTAAACGGTGATCGTACATTCATTGGTGATGACACCAATGTTGCTGTCGTCGATCCACCAGTACTTGTTGTTCTAACTGGGGACGAATTTGCAACATTTTGTGATGTTGTTCCGGTGAGAACAACTCCTTGATTTCTAGAAAGGTCAGAATCATTGACATTAACTTCAGACATGTTAATTAATTTTCGACCACTTCTTAGGGCCCGTTTGTTTTGGCTTTTTTTAAAAATGATTTTTATAGTGTTACCAAATTTTGCGAAATTTTTTTTTACAAAGAAACTTTTTATAAAAGCTTCAAATGAAAAATTTGTTTGAATAGTTATTCTTAAAATGTGATTTTAGGTATTTCATCTATTTATGGGGAAAAAATTTGGATATCAAAATTTCAAAAAATCACTTAATTTTGAAGCTATTTCAAATAGATTTTCATAAAAATCATTTTTGAAATACAACTTTTTGAAAAAAGTATGATTTTGACTAAGTTTTATTCTTCAATTATGTATGTTTATGTTATAGGATGTCAAATTAAGTGTTTCATTTTAGAAAAAACAAATATAAAAAAATTTGTAATATTTTGAAAAACGGTTTTAAAAAATCTATTTTCAAAAATACAAAGAAAAAATCCATTTTTTTAAAGCTGAAACAAACTGGCCCTTAGTATCATACATAACTTTTACACTAACAAATAACAAATAGCAATTGACGAGTCCCACTGGGCGTGCCAATTTGTTTACCCAGAAATATGGTAAGCAATCGCTAGTTTCCTTTTTAAAGGTTACTTTTGTGGAATCAACTAGAATATTCCAGGACTAATTGCTTTCTTTGTTGTGTTACGTGTGTCTAATTCGTATTTAATGTAGCAATAATTTTACAGTAAAGAACACTGAAATTAAAGGCTTTAAAGTAAATTGAAAACGACAAAAATGCAGTAAATATGCACTGAAAGTAAAACGTAACGTAAATGATTGCATAGATTAAATTGGTGCGCATACATACATTCCAAAGCAGCACTCATTACTCATTTTGCACAGAGATTTGAGTTTCACTTGTGTTTTGTAGAAAATGCGGACCCTAAACTATTCATCTAAAACTTGCTTAAATAGTAAAAATAAAATAACTACTACTAACGGTTAACTAATTACTAGCCAACACGTGTCCTCGACATGCAGCGTCTTCGTCTGTGAGACTTCCACGCGTCTTTTAGAAACTGCTGAAAACCGTCTGAAACTGTTGCCTTTAACCTCTGATATCTTCCGACTTCAAAACTATACTTGACAAACGCCTAAGTTTTTCTGCATATTTTAGTCGACCATACATGGTAATTTGCCAATTTTAGTCGAACTATCCATGGCAATGATGGCATTTTTTAGTCGAACAGTAGTCTTGAATAAAAAAACCTCTTAATCAAACTGCTTTGACTTAGAATATTTAATAATCTCATATATCTTAGAGACTACTTACCATTATTAGCAAGTCGAAATCCTAGGGTAACACAGCTTTGCGTTAGAGATAACCTTAGTTGTGAGTTAATCTCATATGTGCTCCAAAGATGGCCACTGATGTGAGAGATACGTGATGAGATACATGAGTATTGCAGGTTGAGTATAACTGGTCGATAAGTTTAAGTTTGTGAGAAGTAGATTATATGCAATGCTTAATAAATCTTCTCTTTCCGTAGAATGAATTCTTTTGTGTTAATATTTACTTTTCCGTTTTTACACTTTTATTCATTCAAACCCGAGTTCGAAACCATATAAACCATTGAATAGCATTCTCACCATCTCTGTGGACACGATAATTCCTGGATAAATATTTCCAAATCTTTTATTGATTGCCACTATGCTTGCTTCAACAGACACCGCTGCCACTGGTATCCTTTGTTGTAGGGGCTGAATCCATCCTGTCAACCATGATTGCAAAAGGTAAGGTATAGAAGTGGAGGATGATAGTGAATATGGTGATTGTGATAAATAAGGTGTGGCCCAGGTAAGGTTTACCAGGGCCCCATAATGGGAGCCACTTTATTGGTAAAAAATTATAGGTTTGCATGTTAACCCTGTAAAGGCAAGGGCATTCAAAGGCGTAAGTAGGTATATTATGATAAATGGTTGTTATGGCTTGCCCACGGCGGCGAGAAGTCTTGTATGGTGGTGTTTATCGCAGTTTAGAGGATTTGCTCGTTTGAAGTGAGATGCTCTATCTATAGAGTAGGTAAGGTTTGATCTATATGAGTTAAGATATTTGTTCTCCCGTTAGATGAGAAATATTTATAGATACTTTGATGGTCTAGAGTTTAGAAAACCCTTTAGGGGTAGGAACCGCTCCCCCTGATTTAGGGGAGACTGTTGACTACCTATTTCTTATAGAGTTGTGGTGTGACTCTTTCTCACATAACAAAGAGGAGATAGTGGTATTATACATATCATTTATACAGGGGCGAGCCCCCATGTTCTATATGGATGTTGCCCGTGAGACATCTCTTATTTAGGATCTTCACACATAACATTACAATTTTAATAATAACTTAAGCTTTTCAAGTTATATCCATAAACCTTCATTACAAGTGAATCGAGATATTTTATATTGTTTTATCTCCCCAGACAAACAAGAACTTTTATGGGTTGAGCTCACGAACCAAGTAGAGATTTTACTGGATAATCTCAATAACCAAACAGAACTTTTACCGGACCGAGTTCTAAAAACAAACATGGATTTTCACTAGTGTATCTATAGAAATAAACAACGACCTTCAAGAGAATCACACTCGTGAAACAAACAATGGTATGGCACCAATATAACACTTTCCTCACAAGTAGTTTTCACTCACAAGGCACTAAGGCAATTTTGGGGAAAGAGAAATGTTAAAGAAATAGAAAGAGAGGTATAAAATAATAAGAAATAGGAAAACTCTTATTTCTTGTGTGTTTACGAACAAGAAGGCCTCATATATATAGGAGAAAATAAGGCTAAAAAGGAAACAATTCATGGAGCGAATTAATAGAATAATTGACTAGCCCGATCAATTTTTGCACCTCAATAATTGATTGTTCAAGCCATAAATGAAATATTTTGATACTTAGTTGTTACTAATTATTAAGATATATATTTATAATATTCTAAGAGATATTATAAGATATTTATAGTATTTTAAGAGATATTATAAGATTATAATAATATAATTTATTCTAATGGGATATTTTTTGAGATTTTGTTATAGATTTATTGAGTTTTAGGAATTATAAATATGTATCTCTTCTGTTATTATATTGTGATAATTTTAGAGCTTTAGAGAAAAAGGGAGAATTAAGGGTTTAGGATTTAAGGGAACCCTTTTAGAATTGTGTGGAAGGGTCAGGCGATACTTCTTGATATCTTGTGTTTGAGTGATTCATATATTGGGAATTGGAGAGGTTGGGAAACACTTGGGTAGAAAATAGGGGTTTGTTCTTGAGAGCCTTCGGGGTTTGTTTTAGGAACTTTGAAGGTGAATGCTATTTTCTTGTAACTCATTTATAATATCTTGTAATAACTTTCTGAGTATAGTGAATTGGAGAGTTGATCTCTCCCCTAAACGTAGATCTTTTGATCGAACTAGATAAACAAACCTTTCTCCTTTCTCGACTTATTTTCTTCTTATTAGTTATTATTGTTGAAGGCCGTTTATTTTGGTTGCTACTGTTCTTTGTCCCCACACATCAAATTTCTTGGTGGGATTAAATCATAAATAGTTTCTTCCAATTAATTATTCTATCTATTTTACAACAAGTGTTAAGAAACTTTCCCAATAGATCTTAGACTCCACAAAGTGAAAATAGTGGATTATATGACTACAGTTAATCGATTATGCAGTTGGAAAAACTCTCCATTTGATTAGACAACCCCTAGTTAATTTGCTAGGCCTTAAAAAAATTCATATGGTTTTAACAAAATAATAGAGGTCTTAAAATTTTTTAGGGATGTGTGAGTCTGAGTTGTCTTTGAATAGTAGGAGTTACTCTTCTTATTTCATAAGATTCTGGTAACTCAGACAGATAAGATCAAACGAGCTTTCACATTTTCTCTCTTTCAGAACTCTAAAGCTTTGAAGTTTCTTTTCCATATACCCTGATCATATAAGCTCTTAATTGAAACCTTGAATATTCTACATGATGAGACTTGAGATATCTTCAGGTTAATCACCATCCTTAGAGAATTAGAAAGATAGCAGCACCGACTTCAACAAGCATCGTCGTTGTGGTCATCAAAACACCAACACACTCAACAACATCAAGATCATTAGCTATATACCATCAAGTACATAGATCCACATAAGAGGCATGTGGAGGCCATATTTTAGTGCCTACTTGCTGCAAACTGGTGGACTAGTTTATTCACTAGATTTTGATAGTTGGTGCTTGAGGGTCGAGGCAGAATCATATATGGCCTCAGGGTTGTGTTTTTTAAGGTATTAAAGAGATTGCATTTCAAGGAATCAAAAGCTTTAATGATTGTCATTTGCGTGTTGATGGAGGTGGCATATTCATATGAGTCGATGCGCCCATCAAACTTACCTAATGAAGGCAGCCAAAAATTATTTGTGACGGGCGCCTCCCATATCATTTGAGAAAGGTTAAAGGTTTGGCATTTCCACCTCGTTTGTAGGGTCTACCTCATGTTGGAGAGCTACTGGATATGGAGGATGTTATCCTCCAAAGTTTGGTTATGAAAATGTAGATTGTCCATAGCAACATGCATCTCTACTATGGCGCTTTCCTCGCCTTCAGATTCTTGGTTGGCCGAAGTTGTTGTCTTTTTGTTCACCATGATGGTTAGGGAGGTTGAACGTGAAAACAATGATCCAACTGGATGTTATATGTCTCTAAGAGAGTAGCAACCACTTTTTGGAGTATATGGGAGCGGACAATTAATTCTGTATAAATAAGAATAGCATGGTTAACTTTCTCCTGACTTCTTCCACACTGTTGCAGACTGGGCCCATGTCTTTCCACTTCGGGCAAGCTATCCTAAAAATAGGCGACATATTCGAGTAAGAGACGTCGCATCTAATAAATGGACGATTGATCTAAATACTGCCAACCAAGTAGATTTTATAGGTGAGGGGCTGCATCACTTCCCTTTCCACGTCATTTTTTTGGGCCCTTCACAAATATACTAATACATATACCATCTTAAAATTAAAGTTTTATTCTTATTCGTTCCTACAAAAACTTGTAAATGAATAATTGTCATGTATAATTACATGTTGAGATTATATCATTTTTCAACGTGAGACTCTTCAACCAAAAGACACTGTTTTCTTCTAGTTTTAAAGCAATGACTAATGATGTACGAGATCCACCACGGTGAAGCTCACATTCTCAGGTGTCTCTTATATCCAAATATTTACTGTTTGGTTTGTGATGCAAAATTGATAGTACAACCTAATGCTTTAAATGATTTACATTTCTTACTATACTTGGTTAACATGGAAACGCATATATCTAATTCGACACTTGAAATCTATGGGTACAAACAATACTAAATATATCCATGTCATAAGTGACTTGGCATCAAACTTTTTAAATAGTAATGACAAATTGTGGCAACCAGTGAAGAAGACATAGGGAAAATTGAAAAGCAAAAGTGAACAGCGTGTAAGCATTTCCTTCACTCCTTCAAGTTCAACCAGTTGCATACTCAGATTCTCGTGGCCCTCTCTGGACCTGTCCGTACAGTTTCTTTAATGAAATCTGCAATTTCAACGTTGCCCTCAACCTTCACGCCCGCCCGCGTGACACTCCTCACCCTCTGTCAGTTACTGTCTCGCCAATTATTCTTTTTTCTCTCCGATTTCCACCACTCAGGTTTTATCATTATTATTGTTGTTACCAGTTTTATGAATGAAAAACCAAAAAACATCAAATCACTGAATTGTTTCCTTTTAGAATTTTAATTTAAATTTATAAAAAAATCTTATTAATTATTGTGTTTTGAGATACCATGTGTTAAATGATAAATTTATTTTAAATCAACCAATATAAATTAATACAAATTCGAAGAAGTCTGTCAATTAAGCTTGTATTTGGTTTTGCGACAAAAAAATTTGATTTTGAATGAATTGCGTTATGGACCGGCCAAAAATCCTCATTCAACGTATATATTTAACACACATCGACTTTTCGTTATATTCATGTTGGATTTCAAATTGTCTTGGTTATTGTAGTGATATATTTGTAGGTCGACCCTGCGTCACTCTATTAGAAAGCAACAATGTTGATTAGAAAGTCCTATTGTTTATCGGTGTTTTTGATAAACAATCACGGGTTTTCTGTGCTTGTGAGATTAACTTGAAAAATCTGAGAAGCAATTTCTGCAAAGTAATTGTATGAAAATAGTGTGTGTGAATTAAATATAACTGCTTGAATAAAGAAAAAATAAACGCAAAACTTAATTAAAGAAGAAAAAAAACTTCGATAAATGACAAGTATAAAAAGTGTAGTAAATGACATTAAACAAGAATGGAAATGACAGACAACAAAGACAAATGTTTCACTTAAGAAAACAAAAGAACAACAAAAAGAAAAGACAGAGACCCATACATGTTTCTCACAAACTGTTTTGCTCCTTGATTATGGTGCTTCAGTTCTTTAGAGAGAATGTATGAAACTTTGTTGCCTCATTTAGAAAAGTTTTCCCTTGAGTTTTTATGAGATTCACAATGTGAAGAAAATATTTTTCCATGTCCTAAATGCTTTCCTCGGGTTTCATTTCAAATAACTCGAACTCATGGGCAATTGTGTTCATTATAGCCTTTCTACCTGGGTTGTACCTTCATGGGTAGCTTGAAGGATGTCACACATTTCTTTAGCAGATTCATAATGAGAAACAAAGAAAAAAAATCATAATACTGAGAATGATGGTAATAATAATTTTTGCCTTCAAACTATGCCACGCCTTTTCTATATCCTCTTTGGTCCAGATTTTGCAAGATTTGTTTTTCACAACACCATCAATTAGATGTGTGGGAACAAAGAGACCATTTTTTTACAGTAGCCCATACATCATAAATTAATTGGGTTAACTAGTTTTTGGAAAACGTTTTGTAAAGGGTTAATTTTAAGTTGATTAATGTTAAGAAAATAGTAGAAAAAGGATTTTGCAACGTAAAAATAAAGAACGTAAAGTAAAGAAATATAGTTAAAGAGATAAACTAGAAAATATATTGGTTAAGCCTCAATCAATGTGGGGTTCTCTAGTTCTAAAGAAATTCACCTTGAGATTTCCATTCTTAACAAATTGAGCTTTTACATAGGATCAAACCAAGCAACCTTACATCAAACTTTTTACCAGGTTTAGCTTACAACCTCAAATTCAATTACAAATTCACAAGAGTACTAAGCTCGTGTATTACAATAACAAAAAAATAACATAAATATACAACTCCCAATATATGCCTTTAACTCTCTTCTTACTAAAGAAATGTATAATGAATACAATTGATTTTAGATGAAGAGTTAGAGAGATAGGACAATAGATCGTTCACAAAATTCGTGGTTTAGAAGTGATCACAACATTCTTTTATAGAGGAACACAATTTAGCTTTAAAATGAAAACAAAATCCATGGACATGAATGCTCTATATCGATTCAAAATGACTAGCTAATCCAATAGACTTGGCTATAATAGGAAACCTTAAGCCAAATTCTCTACTTAATCGATTAATAGGGTTCTTAATTGATTAGACTTAGAAAAAATAGGAAACACTAAGCCAAGTTCATTACTTAATCAATTATTAGGGTTCCGAAGTAATTAGGAGGTGAACTCGCTCCTTAATCTATTAGAATAAAGTTGTAATCAATTTGATGAAATTAGCTTTCTTAATTTTTTAGAATCGCTTCTTACTCAATTAAGTCCTTTCTAGGATTGGTTTTTAGAATAAATTTGAAATAAATGAAGAGTTTGAAAATGTTTAAGTTTGTGTGTAAGCAACCTTGGTAGACAAAACCTACTCTTGCTTATTTAAAACGTTGGACAAGTGACTTCAAACATAAGAGGGGTGGGGGTTGAATTGTGTGGTCTTGAAAAATAGTGTCCAAATATAAATATTTGAAAAAATCAGAGTTTAAAACAAGTTTATAAAATAAATAAGGAATAAAAAGCGGAATAAAGAGATTAGAGTGGAAAAAACAAATACTAAAGATGTAAGTAAATGACCAAAAATGTAAAAGGATAAGGGGAAAGAAAGATAAGCAAGACATTTACAGAGGTTCGGCCTAACCACTTGAGCTACTACTCTCCCTAGGAATTTTTTCTTGATAGTTTTCACTATGATGTGAGCTTTTTTTGAGGATTTACCCACGAACCTCTTTACAAATGGACATGAGTTTTATATTTGTTATCCTCCAAACAAAACACAGAGTTTTAACTACATAGACCTCCAAACCAAACACTGAGTTTTAACTACGTAGACCTCCCAACCAACAACAGATTTAACCACCAGGACAATCTTAAACAATGCGAGAGCTTTTAAGACCCGTCTAAGCTCACAAACTAAACAAGAGTAAAAATTACAGAGACCTTGCAACCAAACAGCGGGTTTACCAAGCTCACATCAGCAACCCAACAAGAACTTTTCAATTGGCTTAGCTCACAACAACAACAAAAATCTCTCACAATTGAAATTAAACAACAATTCCTCCACACCATAACCAAACACCTTACAGATAAAAGATTCACTCTCAAAATCACTAAGGTTGGGTGAATAAATAAAGATACATATATGTGTGTGTGTATATATATATATATATATATATATATAGAGAGAGAGAGAGAGAGAGAGGGGGGGGGGGGGGACGGAGGGGTGAGGGGTGAGGTATTCAAATTACATTTTGTCGTGTAAATTGAAATGAGGGGAAGCCCTCTATTTATAGGAAAAGGTATGGATAAAATATGGAAAAAAATTCATGGGCCTTTTAATATTCATAAACAATTATGCATATAACATAATCGATTATGTGATACAAAAAAGAATGCTTTTAAAAATGTTATCACTAGTCGATTATTAGGGTTATACATATATATATTAGGGTTATACATATATATATATATATATATATATATATATATATATATATGTTATCACTAGTCGATTATTAGGGTTATAAAATTGATAATCGACTAATTGTAGTGGGCTAATCTATTATGCCATATATAAAACCCTTCTAAGTGATTAGAATGAGTCTCTTATTCATTACCTAGGAACAAAAAGATATTCCAATGGTTTTAATAAAATTAAAGAGGCTTTTCGATAATTCAAAAGTGTGTGACTTTTCCTATAAAAGTTAAATTAGAGACTATATTTATACAATTTACCCAACGATTTCTAATGTGCCAAAGAACTAAAAAAGAACATTTGAACGCCTTTACCACCACCATTGAATTTGTTTCCTACCAAAGATTATTCCAACTATTCTCATGGGCGAACTTAATTGCAAACATCGCACCATAGAGTTCGGCAATGAGAGAATTGGAAATACCCAACCAAATAGAAAAAGCTCCAAGAAATCCATCATCGCTATTACACACAATGCCACCATAAGCGGAATTACTAGAAGGAGCAACAGAAGCACCATCACAATTAATTTTGGTCCAATATTTAGGGGGACGTTTCCAAATAACCTCAACAATCCTCAGAACTTTGGGGGATAGGATAATAATACGAAATCTCTTAAGAATCACAAAATCCTGTATATCCAACAAAGTACCAATCGCGGTGCTCCCAGCTAAAGACACTACATCCAAAATTCTTAAAATGGAGTAAGAAAGACTAAAACCAATGTTTTGGAATCTAACATTGTTGCGAGCCAGACAAATAGAATTACTAACAAAAATAACCGCAACATAATGTAAAGCTTTGCATTTCCCCTGAAGTCTTCTTACTAAGCAGCCTTTTCACATCTGCCCAACTAGTTATTGAATCATGAAAATTGAGCTTCTTTCCTACCCAAACCCAAGTTTGAGAAGCAAAGTTACAATAAAAGTACAAATGTTGAGAAGTTTCTTCTGCCTCGTTACAAAAATCACATCGAGAGGGAAAGGCAAAATTTCTTCTTTTCCACTAATCGTCCGTGGATATCTTATTATGCAACAATTTCCACACCATACACGACTTTGAAGGAGGGATCGACTTACACCAAATCCACCGCCACCAATCCATAAGGATTCCTCTAGGACTCTTGAAATCATAAATTTTTTTAGGAGAAAGATTACCATTAGAAGAGTGATTCAAAACTCTAGAATTCGAGCAAAGATCATGCGGGATATGGGAGTTTCAAATACACAACTGAATTGAAGAGGTAATGGGAGTTAAATACTTTGAGAAGTCCCACACACCATTAACACTAATGCAACTCACCTTATGATCTACAATAGCGGTCGGATCTTCCACCCCAAGATGAAACAGTTCACCGCATCAACTATCTAACCAAAGACTAATTGATTCTCCATTGCCCAAGCACCAAAAAGAATTCTCTATAACCGTAGCCAACTCAAGGCTAGACCAAAGAGATTAGGAAATGTGGTGAGTGATGAAGTTACCTTTTCTAAGAATCATTTGCCTTAGCAAAACAACTCAAGAATCAGAGGAATTAAGAAGATTCCATGCAAGCTTCAAGTTAAAACCTTTGTTTAATTTTACAAGGGATCTAAGACCAAACCCACCTTCCACTAAATGAATGCACATATTCTCCCATGCCACTGTAATGACTTTACTCTTTGAAGAATTCCCACTCCAAATGAATTTTTTTTAACTGATTTGAAATACTTTTTTGATACTAATTTGTTAAATATTTTTGTCCCTAAAAATTTTTAATCAATTTAACGAAAAAAAAATTACCACCAGACCATATAAGTTTTAAGTTTATTTAATCATATTGATTATAATAATAATAAATAATATATGTATTTATTTATCAAATTAATATAAAAGAAGAATCATAACACTTCCTGAAAAACATAACAAAACGTTCAAAAGCTCCAGCTTTTCACAAACGATGTTCTTCTTCTCCTCCAGCGTTGTCGCTCTCCATTACCGGCTTCCACCGTTTTTTTGTTGCTCATAACAACTTTCTTCGATTTTCGACGTCAAGGTTAGACTTTTCTTTTTTATCTCTTCTCTAATAGATATTTAGGGTTTCTCTCAATCCTAAAACTCTTGCTTGTGAGTTCCACATACAAATCTGACCTTATCCCCTCTCTCAATGAAAGCATTGGAGGGTTTGATTTTAATGAGAAAGAGCTTAGGGATTTGACTTAGGAATTTAGGGTTCAATAGTTAAGTGGATTTATTGTTCTATTTTGTTTTGATTTGAATTCTATTTAGAAGTAATGCACTATATTTTTTATTATAATTTAATTTTGTTTTGAAATTTATGTCTTTTTCATTTGATTTAATTTCATCTTGAAATTATTGTCACTTTGAAATTGTGTTTCAGGGATTCTAGGTTTTGGAATAATTTTTAATTAATTTTCACTGTATCTTACGGTTTTGGTTATGTAACATTGTTTCTTTCACACACCCACACAGGTGTTATTTCCTATACAAAGCCCAAAAGTAGAACTTAAAGGAGAAGAAAATTACACACACACACACATGTGTTATTTCCTATACAAAGTCCAAAAATATAATTTAAAGGAGAGGAAAATTACACACACACAGAGGTGTTATTTCCTATACAAAGCCCAAAAATAGAATTTAGAGGAGAGGAAAATTACACACACACAGGTGTTATTCCCTATACAAAGCCCAAAAATAGAATTTAGAGGAGAGGAAAATTACGACTATAATTATTATTGGCTAAAAGTAATTCTTTCTATCTTTTGTTTTTTTCTTGGCTTTTAGTCCTGATCATTAGCAGATGGTTTTGTACCTTCGAAGTACTTGAAACGCAAACAAAAATGGAATTTTGGTAATCAAATCAAACAAAATGGATAAAAAAGATTAAGAAAGATACTAAAAACATATAACTAAAAATGATGAAAATATCATTGATCATCTCCGCACCATTAAAGCCAAGTACAAAGACATCCCTCCACCAAGGAGATGACCTTCCGAGACTCATGTCCCTTCCCCCTTGATGGGATATCACCACCAAGAACCCATACCTCTTTGAGACGATCTCTTTTCACAAGGCTGACTTCAATTCCAAGATTTTTCCACACCACAAGCTAAGAAGGGCCAAATTAACTCGTCTTAAGTCCTTGCCACTATAACTTTCCAAAATCTTAGCTTTACACATATCCTCTCACTTGAGCCATAAAGAAATTACCCTTTTGATAATTCCATTGAGGCCCTCCACTATAAGGAAGAAAGAGAAAATGACCAAAGGATCCCTTGCTTAAGTCCCCTTTGAATATTAATTTCTTCTCTAAGGAAACCACTCACCAGAATGAACAAATTCCTTAAAAAAACACACTCTCTAATCTAAGCCATCCTTTTGTCGCAACCAAATCTCCTTAACATGTAATCCAAAAACGAAGAGCTAATTGAGTCGTAGACCTTCTCAAAATCCACTTTAAAGATAAAGCAGTCCTACTTTGATACCTTAGCAAGATTAACCACCTTATATAGATCCATCACTCCATTCATCATCTGCTTTCCTTTAATAAAATTATAATTTGTGGAGTAATTAACTTTCCAATCACCTTTTCCAACCTAGCAGCGGAAACTTTAGCTACTAGCTTGTACAAGGATCACATAAGAGTAATGGGTCTAAACTCGGTCAACTCTACAAGGGACTCTACCTTTAGAATCAGAGCAAGAAAGAAACATGACATACTCTTAGAAAGAATATCACTATCAAAAAATAAAATATAACTAAACATCGAATATAAATCATATTGGATAGAGCCTAGAACTTCTTATAAAACTCAAAATTAAAACCATCTAGCACAAGAATCTTACTCTTATTTATCCTTGTTACTACCAAATCAACTTGCCAGGGAAAAAATCTGAAAAATAGCAATGAGAGAGAAAGAAGAGAGAGAAAGAGCAAAAAGTGAGCAGAGAAATGGTGAGGAATGGAAAGTTGTGTCAAAACATTAGGCGAAACCAAGAGGAGGTCAAAGAGCTGGTGGGGGTTACAAAGAGGCAAAGGTATCATAGATGGTGAGAAGCTCACAAGCTTCTTCTTCTTCTTGGAGTTCCCAGAGGAATATGGAGCGAAGGAAATATTTAACATGTTTATAGAGTTTGGCCTAGTTGCAGAAGTGGTTATTCCACCAAAGAGAGACAAAAGGGGGATGTGGTACGGTTTTGTCAGATATAGAAAGGTTGTGGACTCAAGGATGTTGGAGGTGGAGTTGGATAACATCTTAATCAAGGGGAGAAAGATACATTCTAATGTACCCAGGTTTCAACGAGGAGCAGAACCATATGGTCGTGTACCAAATACAGGAAGTCAGGAGAAAGATGGAGTAGGAGAATTGAGGAAGAAAAGTATGCAGTATCAGGGCATCAAGGGTATTGTGTCTTATGCTCATGTGGTGAAGGGTAATGGTGGCTTGCAGGATAGGAAGGAGAAAGATTGCTACAAGAAATAAGGTGGGAACAAGAAAGAGCGAAGACTGAAATTTGCTTATATGCAGTTTGACGTGGAGAAGGAAGACATAAGAAGATTTGAAGCAGCATACGTTGGTGTTATAGAAAAATCAAGAATGACATATAATGTACAAGAGGCTCTTCATGTAGAAGGGTATTTCCGGTTAAAAGCTTCACCTCTTGGAGCTAACCTTTGCCTTCTTGAAGAACTAGAGCCTGGGGAGATCAAAATATTGATAAAAGAAGATGCTGACTGGATAGGAAAATGGTTTAAGAATATTCACCCATGGAAGCCAGAAGAAGTCGATAATGAGAGGTTGACTTGGATGCGGTGCTTTGGGTTACCTTGTCATGTATGGAACAAAAAGTTTTTTTGAGTTTATTTCAAAAACTGTGGGAGTCTACGTATGCATGGACAAGGAAATGATGGAAAAAGAGAGGATGGATGTCGCTAGGTTCTTAATTAGAACCAAATATTCAATAGTCCTAAATGAGTGTATTAATATTGGGGTAAATGAGAATGTCTATATTATTAAGGTGATGGAGGACTCCCATGGTCCTAAGAGAGTTGTGGTGCCAAAGGATTGGGGGGAAGGTGTTCAGTATGGAGGCTCATCGGACACAGAGGACGGAGAGTGGGAGGATAGCGGTGAGGACGTGGAGGATTGTGAGGATGGGAGCGGAAATAGTGTGTCAGAATAAATGATAGGGGCTATCAATAGTGCAAAGAGTTTAGAGCTTCAAAAGAATAGCAGTGATGTAGTAACTCATAAAAATAGGGAGGCGCCTAGTTCTAATACAAATTAACAAACCGCGGAGCCATGGGATAATCAGAGAATTATATCCCATGTACTACAAAAGTCTGGTCAAGATGTTGAAGAAGTATAGCTTGTGAATTTAACATTAAATGTGTCATACCCTAATTTTTGACCCCCCTGAGATGGCATATCTTCAGGATTTTTCATCAGGTCAAGACAAGTTCCCAGAGCAGTCACTTCTCCATCTGGTATCCAATCGAGGATGCTCAAAAACAAGAAAGCTCAGGCAAAGGATCAATCAATACAAGGATTAGTCCCTAATACAATAATGGGGCTCAAGGACTTCATTTTTTCTCATCTATGATTGATTAGACATCCAGTCATCTGAGTACAGGTTTACTCAGGTCACCAGACTAGGGTTTTGAGCCTATCAAGGACTAAAATCAGGGATCACTTTTGGGAAACCCTAAAAAGCCCCAGGGAACCATTCAAAGACATCAATCATCTTCAAATAACTCATATGACAAGATCCACTGGACCTTACATCTCAGTTCAAAGCCTACAGTCATTATTTTCACATGGTCGACAAATTAGGGTTTTGACCTAATTCACCAAGATGGTTGACTTTTAATCAGGGCATGAATCCAAAACTCAAGACATGATTCAAGGATCTCTACTACCTCCATATAATCCATTTATATCATCCATTTGGGGAGAAGATCTTATTTCTACACAAAAGTCCAAAAATTCACTTTGTCAGGAAAAAGTCAACTGTGAAGGATCATCATTGACTTTTAAGGTTTTTGGTCAAAAAATGACTTTCAAAGATCAATATCATCAATATATGGATATTCAAGTCATTTGACCAAAGAAATTCAAAGAAATTCATCAAGGAGCAAAAAGTCGGGAATTAGGGTTTTTGAAGGCATGGTGAGAACTCAAAATTTCACCTACACAACTCAAAAAACTTCCAACATGAAAGTTGTAGATCTTGCAAAATAAAACAACATCTTACAAAGGAACTTTTTTCAAAAGATCAACCATTTATGAAGTTTTGGAAATTTTGAAGTTTAGGTCATAAACACTTAGAAATTTTTCTAAGTGTTTTAACCTAGTTTTCATTCAACTTTGGGCTCATTTTTCACAAATTTCCCAAATGATTCTGAAGAAGACATAAACTAATGATTTAAAGTAGATGTTTAGGGCTTTCCAAATTGTGTTCAACCTTCTCCAAATTCAATTTGAGCTAGGAGTTATGCTTGTTCAAAGTTGGCCTCATGAAGTGAAATTATAGGTCATGGACACTTTTGGACTTTGCAAATTTTGTGCAAATAACCTCTCTTATGGATGCTACACGACCCATGACACATCTGAAAACATGCCATGCATTCATTTTCACCATGCCATAAGAATTGAAGAAGATTCTAAAAACAAGAACATGTGATTATGTAATGATTACATTTGTGAATTTATGGCAAATTGATGAATCACCCAAGGAATCTTCTCACCAACCAATTAGAGCTCATTTCTGGCTCAGAATTGTCCCCTAAGATCAAGCAAAATCGAGGGCTAGGGGATTGATCAAATGGAATCAAAATTCTCATCATTGCATAAGAGATATTTGCAAATTTCCTTCATGACTAAGAAACCAAATCAACTTCACTAAGGAAGCTCACTCCTCTGCAGCTATACTGATCCATTTGCCTATAAATACAGATGCATTCCTCATTCAAAAACACACCAAAGCAACCATATTACTTGCTTTCTCTTTCTCTTCTCTTGTTCATTGTTTTTCAAAGTTCTTTGGCAAGAAGAATCGATTTCTTCAAACCAGAGCTTATCTTTGGGAAGTGAGCATTCTAACATCTCAAGGGAGGTCATTTGAGGTGATCCAAGCACCTGGATCACTTCTGTAGGTGGAGGAACACTATTGTTGCTTTCACTTTGGAGCATCTGCAGTTGGAGGTCCATGGAGTGATTCAGAAGGTTTCAAGCCAAGCCAATCATCCAGACACACTCCTCAGGTCATAGTGAAGCTAACCAGATGGCTGCAGCTCATCTGTAACTTGAGAATCAACACCCTCCATGTTCACTTGAAGCTGAAATCGAGGGAGGTCCATAGAACAATTCAGAAGGATTCAGGCTACAATAAGCATCCAGTTAGCATCATTGAGTCTCAGGGAAGCTATTGAGATCATTCATTCAAGCTCAGTTGCTCTCAATCATCCTCACGACCTTCAGTTTCAGAGGTAAGTTTCTGAACTCCCTCTCTTTAATTTAAGTACTCTTTGTAAAATAGCTCGATTCTATCTTGTTCAGCATCATCAGAGGATTGAAAACCCTCTATCATCATCCATTTATCTTTCAGTATAGTCATTTAATTTAATTTTGAAATTTTAGGGTTCTTCACGATTTCTGGAAAATTAGTTAGATGTAGTTAATGATAGTTCATGTTAGTTACATATTTAGAATCGTGAGTGAATTTAGAGCAAGTTTCATGTTTACATCATTGCAAATGGTTGAGAAACGAGTGAGTTCAGAAATTCAAAATCATGGAGCTTGAGGTTGAAGACGAAGATGGTGGTGGCGCGCAAATTTGAATTCTCAGGGGAGAGTTTATTTTATTTTGAATGGTATGCGTATTATTAACGACTGAACAACTTGCCCTAGTGGCCACACATGCGCTCTTAGTCTCCTCATGCCACAAGTCTGGGGTTCGAATCCCCCTCGCCCCAGACTTTTTGATTCTTTTATTTTTCAAAGATTTACAACTTGTTTTGAAACATGACCAAATGAAGGCAAGTCACTAACACTGAGCGCGCGTTGGCTCAGTGGTGTTGTTTTGGGCTGGTAACCTCAAGGGCGTGGGTTCAAACCCTCCAAGGGCCAAAACTTATTTTTTTAACACTAATTTCTTTCATTTCTCTTCACAACTTCACATATTTATTTAACCTATCAAATTAAATCATTTTCACTTCATTTTTCACACACTTGTTATTTAATATACCTATTTTATGTATAATCAAAAAATCATAAAAAATATTATTTAATTCATATATTTTTATTAGGTATAAAATAGTATGTTTTAAGTGTTTTATTAAATACTTTAAATATATGTTTCCATTTTGTTTTAACCTAATTATTTGTGTGAATAATTTTATGATAAAACCCTAATTGTTTAGGTCTTAATTAAGTAAAAATCTTTATTTTTACTTTAATTAAGTTGACTTTTGTCAATTCTCAAAACTGTTTTCAATCTCTGATTAAATCAAATGATTAAGGTTTTCAAACAACAAAACCTCATATCATTCCAAATCATTTTCAAATTTCTGTTATAACCAGTACTATAAAGTACTGGGCCTCTAATAGAGTGTAAGTCCCAAAAAACCTTCTCTTCTTAGCTTGTTTTCAAAACTGTATTTTCAAAATCTTCTTTCTGTTTTCAAAACATTCTTCTGGTATTTGAAGGGCATTATTCCCGGTGAAACTCTTCAGATACCTATGTGACCTTTGTCCATCTTCACTTCTTCTGTTTTCAAAAACCATTAACTGTTTATCCTATATATTCAACTGTTATCCATCAATTACTGGTAAGGCTCTGTACATACTTCTTCAAAGGCCTCCACTCCATCCAGGTTAGGCTTTACAGGCTTTCAATTTACAGTCTTTATTTAAATTACTGTCAAATATAAACTGTGCATATATATTAGTTTAGAACTGCGTTTGAGTATAAACCTTAGGACAGTTAAACTATATATATATATTATAGGAATATGGCCTAGGATTGAGAATGTCTTCCCGGTGAAGGCTCTTTCCTAATTAGAGATCTGTAGTTCAAACCCCCAAGATGAATTATTCCCGGTGAAACATCTTGGCAAAAACCTTAGAATCCAAAAATAATAGGACACATCCACCCAAAGAGGAATTATTCCCGGTGAAACCTCTTACCCATTTTGCTTAGAGCCAAAATAAGTTCAAAACTACATAGCTTTCTCTTGTGCTATAACAAGGACCCTCGATTAGCCTCCTCTTGGGCTTTGTACAAGGACCCACAGGCTTCTTAAAAGCATTTCCAGCTTCCTCTTGAGCTTGTATACAAGGACCCATCAGGTTTCTTATAAACATAGGAACAGGTCTTTAGTCACCTTTTAGCCTACCCTGGTGAGTTTTCTTCCAATTTAAACCAGACTTTGAACAAGCTAAGTTTGTCTCAATTTCACATTGAGTACATTTTTGGAATGAGAGACATGGACAGTCTCTGTCACCCTTATCTTCATCAATCTTCCTTAGCAGAGTTTAGGATCCATGTTTGGTCATCCTCAGCATTGAGTCAGCCTTCATCTTGGGCTTTAAACAAGAAGTCTCACTAGATAATCTTTCTGCCAATCTTTTCATCCTTTAATAACTAATGGAGTGCTACCCAAATCATTCATGTCAAAACCCCTGGAAAGGGTTAGCCTCCAACATCTGTCTAAAATGTCAAAACCCCTGGAAAGGGTTAGCCTCCAAAGTCAATTAATAAATAATGTCATTTCTCTTAGGAGATAATTCCCCCAAAAGAGTCAAAACCCCTGGAAAGGGTCAGCCTCCAAAAACATGATAAAAGTCCGTCTTTTAACATACAAATTCACCAGCCGAGTCAAAATCCCTGGAAAGGGTTAGCTTCCAAAGAAAAACAGTCTTTTCAATCTCCAGTAGAGTTAAAACCAACAAAAACAGTTAGCCTCAACCTTGGGCTTCATACAAGGCACCAAACAATAAAACCCCCTGTCAAGAGTCTGCCTCAACCTTGGGCATTGTACAAGGCAGATAATAGAGTCTCCCCAGTGAGTTCTTCATCACTCAGCAGCCTCAACCTTGGGCTTTGTACAAGGCAGATAAACCATATCTTTCATGTGTCAAAGATTCCTAACACTTAGGATCTTTCCCCATATAGTCATCCATACTCAATTCATTCATTTAAGAGTCCGCCACAACCTTGGGCTTCGTACAAGGCAGAAAATAATGTTTTCCCCTAGCTAGAGTTAGCCACAACCTTGGGCTTTGTACAAGGCACATAAAATAGAGTCATTCAATTATCCTCAACAGTTAGCCACAACCTTGGGCTTTGTACAAGGCATACAAATAGAGTCTCCCTAAGTAGAGTCAGCCTCAATTCTGGGCTTTGTACAGAACACAAAAATACCCTGTAATTAATTCCCAGTGGAGTCATCTCCCAGAGTCAATAATAATAATTAATCAATCAAAAAGCCTCAAGCTTGGGCCTCATACAAGCCAGCTAAAGTCAAATCTTTTATACAGTAGATAGACATAGCTTATCTCTATAGAGAGATATTTTTACTACTCTACCACATTCAAACAAACAAACATTTCAATTTCAATTTCAATCAAAGTCTCCCATTTAGGACTCTGAAAGACATGCTCTGGCACATCCCCAGACTTGTACACTTTCCCTAATATGGACGAGCATCTTTCTTTCATTTAAGAGGCATCTGACTGGCATACTTGCACACACACAAGTAAGGTCCCCCTCTTAAATGAAATGAATTCAGTTATTCTGTCACTCTTTCAAAATGTTTGTGGTAGAATAGTACAAATACCTCTCTGTAGAGATGATTTCATGTCTCTTTACTGTAAACAGAGATTTAATTCCAAGCTTCAACCTTGAGCTTCAAGCAAGGCACCAAAAAAAACATTAATTTCCCTAGTTAGTTCCCCGAACTACATTAAGCTCTGACTTCCACTAGGGATATGTAGGCATGAGGTTCACAAGGAATCTCAGCGAGCTAATAAAATACCAAAAATAGTCAGTCTGTCTATCTGTCTGTCTTTCAAAATCAATTCAATTCCTTCTCCTAACACAAAGGAGAAACTTTCCCAATCATTAGCAATAAGCACAAACACAATGACACAGAGAAGGTTCCTGTAGAGTACTACAGATATGTAGGGTGTTTAAACACTTCCCTATGTATAACCGACCTCCCGGACTCCAGAATTTCTAGTCTAGGTGAAATCCCCACACTTAGCAAACTCCTAGGGTTTAGTTGAGATCTTTTTTCCCCTTTCCTACTCGTAGGACAAATAAGAAAGTTCGTGTGATATCGTAGGAAGAACTGAAATAAAATTCATCCCACCACGGGCGCATTCTCCTTCCAAATTTCGCGTGAAGGGTCTAGCGTGCCGTCCTCCCAAGTGAAACGGGGAGGTAAAGAAAACGACCACCACAAAATGCTGATGGTGAGGGAGCATTAATTGAGGGCAAAGAAGATGGTGAGGGAGCATTAATTTAGGGCAAAGAATATGGTGATATCGAAGATGTCAGTCGGGCAATAGAGCAAAAGGGACAGGGAGAGGTTGGATATAAACCTGTAAATTTCTACCAATTGGTGAGTGGATCCTAGGGGGGATTTAAACTTGTAAATTTCTTGTTCCATCTTTGAAAAGCGTATCATATGGGGAAATCTTTTGGAATGGAAGAATAAGCTACCAATTGATGAGTGGATCCTAGGGGGGATTTTAATACAATAAAACTCGAGGAGGAAAGGATGGGGAAATATCAATCTAGCAGGGTGGAAATGGAGGACTTCTCAAAGTTCATTGAGCTGATGGAGGTGGTGGAATTACTAGTTATAGGTAATAAGTTCACATGGATTAACTCTAAGGGCAATGTGAGAAGTAGAATCGATAGGATTTTATTGTCTGAGGGCATTATATATTAGTGGAAGGCAGTGGCTTAAGATACATGAAATAGGGATATCTTAGATCATAGGCCGGGGTGGGTGAAATGTAGAAACCTTGATTAGGGTCCTAAGTCGTTCAAAGTGTTTAATAGTTGGTATGAACATGAAGATATTTTCAATTTTGTGAAGAAAGAATGAGAGTCGTGTACATTTAAGGGTAGCAGCGCTTACATCTTGAAGGAAAATATTCAAAAGGTTGAGAGAGAGAGAGAGAGAGAGAGAGAGAGAGAGAGAGACTAAGATGGTGGAACCAGAGGGTCTTTGGATGGATGGATTTGAAAATTGAGGAGGAACTGGAGGAATTGAATGGATTAGAGGATGAAGTTATAACTAGCATAAGTCAGGTTAGTTAGGAAAATAATGCAAGAAGGAAAAAATCCAAGAAAACATTTGGAGGAATTTGCATCACAAAGAGAGTATGCTGAAGCAAAAGGCAAGGATGAAATGGATAAAGGAGTGAGATTGTAACACAAGGTATTTCCATGCTTCGGTTAGAGCAAGAAAAAGGAAAAACTCAATTGTGTCAGTTCAAACGAATCAAGGGCTTCTGGAAGGTGTGGAGGAGATAAAAGATGGGGTAAAAGAGCACTTTGAAAACAGATTTAAAAAGGAGAAAATTCCAAAACCAAGATTGGAAGGGATTCATTTCAAAAAGCTATCTCAGGAGGATAGGGCAGCTTTGGAGGAAGAATTCTTAAAGGAGGAAATTAGAGAAGTGGTGTTTAGTTGTGAGAGGGATAGGAGTCCAGGGCCTGATGGCTTTAATTTAGAATTCTTTATGAGGTGTTGGGAGGTAGTGATATGACATAATCAAGTGTGTTCAAGACTTCTATCATAAGGCATCCCTTCCTAGAGCAATGTCAGGATCATTCATAGCTCTCATCCCGAAGACTGAGAATCCACAAGGATTGGAGGAGTATCAACCAATTTGCCTCATTGGGAGCATTTATAAAATTATCTCAAAGTTACTAGCTAGAAGATTGAGGAAGGTCATAGACAAGTTAATCTCAAAATCCCAAACAACATTTGTTTCGGGTAGACAAATTCTAGACGGTGTGTTGGTAACTAACGAGATTATAGACCTGGCTAAAAGGAAGAAGAAAAGCTATCTACTGTTCAAAGGTGATTTTACGCAGGCTTATGATTGCGTTGACTGAAGTTTTTTGAAAGAAATTTTGATTAAGATGGGCTTCAGAGATAGATGGATGAAATGGATGTCAGCGGGGGTGTTCAATAGTAACGTGTCTATTTTGGGAAATGGAAGTCCCACTGCCAAATTCAAGGTACAAAGAGGACTCTGGCAGGGGGATCCATTATCCCCATGCTTGTATACAATAGCTGCAGAAGGATTAGCAGGGCTGGAGCATCAATCTACGGTAAGAGGAGAATAAGGATTTAGAATCAACGAAAGCACATCTTACGATTTACTTTAGTTTGCAGATGAAACAATACTAGTGAGAGACGAGACATGGAGTAACTTATGGGCAATCAAAGTAATCTTGAGAGGATTTGAAATGGAGTCAGGGTTGAGGGTGAATATGTGGAAGAGAAAATTGTGTGGGATTTGGGTTGATAACTTTTTCCTCCAGGCAGCAAGTCAGTTTTTGTGTCGTAGGTTAGATAGTATCACGTTCAAGTTTCTTGGAATAATAGTAGGAGGGAACCCTCAAAGAGCAAAATTCCGGAATCACATTATAGCTAGTATGAGGGCTAGACTGTCACCTTGGATTGGGAGAATACTATCAATAGGCGGTAGAGTCGCTCTTATCAAATCAGTTTTATCAAATCTTCCGATCTATTATTTATCTTTCTTCAAACTTCCTAAAAAGGTAAAGAAAGAGCTTGTCAAAATTCAGCGGAATTTTCTGTGGCATAACTCTGGAGAAAGTAAGGGAGTGGATTGGATTAGCTGGAGTTCGGTTCGTAGGCCGTGAGAGGATGGGGGTTTAGGAATCAAGAACTTGGAGGTGTTCAACATTGTGATGTTAACTAAGTGGTTCTGGAGGTTTTTGAAGGATGCAGAGCCTATATGGAATGGAATTTTTTGAGGAGAGGTATGGAATTGTATATGAAAGAGTCTTGTTCAAAAGAAAAGCTAGAAATCATGCGTCGAGTTCCATTTGGTGGAGATACCTCATGAAAATCGGTGATAAAGAGGAAGAGACAAGTTTTTGTAGAATTCTATCAATCAAGCTAGAAGAGGGCAGTCAAGTTCCTTTTAGGACAAGTAGGTGGATTGGGCATATGCCATTCTGTTCTGTGTTTCCTTTATTGTTTCAGGTAGTTGGAAATAAGGATATGAGTGTTCAGGAGATGGGGTGGTGGGCGGAGAACGTGTGGAATGGGAAGCTTGATAACTTCAATTCTGTACTCAATGAGGCGGTCGCGATAGAGTTAGAAGAGCTTTGACAGATTTTGACAGAGGTTACCCCGAGAAGATTCGTTAGGGATGGGTTTTCCTGGCCATTCGGTGGCGAAGGGTTATTTGTGGTTGGAGAGTGTAGATGTTTTTAAATTGGCTGCATTTTATGGTAAAACATACCTGGGTGTTTAATGTCTTGAGTGATGTCATGACATGATTTATATGGTGTTATGGAGGCTGCATATGTGTTAAGCTAATACAGGTTTTGTTAGTGAATGTCATGACCGATGTCATGACATCCATGTCTAACAGCAGGAGCTTTTATGTTTTATTATTATGTTTCCTGATTTCTCTCAATCTACAATTTAAGAAACTTTTTATTGTGTGCTGAATATTCCGTCTAGAAGATTTTGTTGACAGCATATTCTGTAACAAACTGATGATGTGTAAATTATGTTAACTTGGCTAACCTTAATTTGGTTCTTAGAAATCCCGAGGCCTAAGAGCTACATATAAGAAGACTGCAATCCTAATTTGGAACGCAGAGAGAAAGATTTGTTAATTGTGAAGAACCATAGTTCTGTAACTGGGTTTAGTCTCTTGTACTTTAAGCAATTGTCTTTTGATTATTGTATTAGAATAGGTTGTTTATGTACTTTGTCACTCTAAGCTTTTAAGCACGAGTGTGTGTATCTTGATTGAAGCTTTTAAGCAAATCAAGTTGTGTTTTTGAAATGTGTCTTCTCTCTAATTTGTATAATGTTTATTTGTAATCACTGCTGTGATTGAGGGGGAGTTAGTGGAGATATTCAGGTCTAGGAATATATTGGAATTACATTGGGTAGGTCTTTAGTGAGGAGTTGTAAACGGTGGAGTTTAACTCCGAATTAATTCTTCTTATATTGGATTCCCTCCCTAGCTTGGTAGCCCCCTGTGGTGTCGTTTTCTTTTACCTCCCCGTTTCACTTGGGAGGACGACACGCTATACCCTTCACGCGAAATTTGGAAGGAGAATGCGCCCGTGGTGGGATGAATTTTGTTTCAGTTCTTCCTACGATATCACACGAACTTTCTTATTTGTCCTACGAGTAGGAAAGGGGAAAAAAGATCTCAACTAAACCCTAAGAGTTTGCTAAGTGTGGGGATTTCACCTAGACTAGAAATTCTGGAGTCCGGGGGGTCGGTTATACATAGGGAAGTGTTTAAACACCCTACATATCTGTAGTACTCTACAGGAACCTTCTCTGTGTCATTTGTGATTGTGTTTATTGCTAATGATTGGGAAAGTTTCTCCTTTGTATTAGGAGAAGGAATTGAATTGATTAAAGAAAGACAGACAGACAAACAAACTGACTATTTTTGGTATTTTATTAGCTCGCTGAAATTCCTTGTGAACCTCATGCCTACATATCCCTAGTGGAAGTCAGAGCTTAATGTAGTACGGGGAACTAACTAGGGAAATTACTTGTTTTTAGTGCCTTGCTTGAAGCTCAAGGTTGAAGCTTTGAATTAAATCTCTGTTTACAGTAAAGAGACATGAAATCATCTTTACAGAGAAGTATTTGTACTATTCTACCACAAACATTTTAAAAGAGTGACAGAATAACTGAATTCATTTCATTCAAGAGGGGGACCTTACTTGTGTATGTGCAAGTATACCAGTCAAATACCTCTTAAATGAAAGAAAGATGCTCATCCATACTAGGGAAAGTTACCACATGTCTGGGTTTTACTGCCAGCTCATGCCTTTCAAAATCCTAAATGGGAGACTTGATTAAAATTGAAATGTAATGTTTGTTTGAATGTGGTAGAGTAATAAAAATATCTCTCTATAGAGATAAGCTATTTCTATCTACTGTATAAAAGATTTGACTTTAGCTGGCTTGTATGAGGCCCAAGCTTGAGGCTTTTTGATTGATTAATTAATATTATTTGACTCTGGGAGATGACTCCACTGGGGATTAATTACAGGGTATTTTTGTGTTCTGTACAAAGCCCAGAATTGAGGCTGACTCTATTTGTAGAGTGTTTATTTGATGGATTTTTATTTGGTGTTCTGTACAAAGCCCAGAATTGAGGCTGACTCTACTTAATGAGACTCTATTTGTATGCCTTGTACAAAGCCCAAGGTTGTGGCTAACTGCTGAGGATAACTGAATTTTTGAGACTATGAATGACTCTATTTTTGGTGTGCCTTGTACAAAGCCCAAGGTTGTGGCTGACTCTAGCTAGGGAAAACATTATTTTCTGCCTTGTACAAAGCCCAAGGTTGTGGCAGACTCTTAAATAAACTGAGTATGGATGACTCTTATGGGGAAAAGATCCTAGGTGTTAGGAATCTTTGACACATGAAAGTATGGTTTATCTGCCTTGTACAAAGCCCAAGGTTGTGGCTACTGAATGATGAAGAACTTACTGGGGAGATTCTATTATCTGCCTTGTACAATGCCCAAGGTTGAGGCTGACTCTTGACAGGGGAGTTTTATTGTTTGGTGCCTTATATGAAGCCCAAGGTTGAGGCTAACTGTTTTTGTTGGTTTTGACTCTACTGAGGAGATTTTATTTATTGAAAGACTGTTTTTCTTTGGAAGCTAACCCTTTCCAGGGATTTTATTAAAGTGAAGGAATGATTTTGGAAGCTAACCCTTTCCAGGGATTTTGACTCAGCTGGAGAATTTATTTGGTAAAAGACTGACTTTATCATGTTTTTGGAGGCTGACCCTTTCCAGGGGTTTTGACTCTTTTGGGGAAATTATCTCCTAAGAGAAATGAATCTTTAGTTATTTTTTAATTGACTTTGGAGGCTAACCCTTTCCAGGGAATTTATTAAAATGAAATAATGTGTGGAAGCTAACCCTTTCCAGGGATTTTGTTGAAATGGAGGTTGATTTTAATTGACTTTGGAGGCTAACCCTTTCCAGGGATTGGAAGAAAGATTATCTAGTGGAGACTTCTTGTTTAAAGCCCAAGATGAAGGCTGACTCTTACTGAGGATAAATAAACATGGATCCTAGACTCTGCTAAGGAAGATTGATGAAGATAAGGGTGACAGAGACTGTCCATGTCTCTCATTCCAAAAGGTGTACTCAATGTAAAATTGAGACAAACTTAGCTTGTTTAAAGTCTGGTTTAAATTGGAAGAAACTCACCAGGGTAGGCTAAAAGGTGACTAAAGACCTGTTCCTATGTTTATAAGAAACCTGATGGGTCCTTGTATACAAGCTCAAGAGGAAGCTGGAAATGCTTTTAAGAAGCCTGTGGGTCCTTGTACAAAGCCCAATAGGAGGCTAATCGAGGGTCCTTGTTATAGCACAAGAGAAAGCTATGTGGTTTTGAACTTATTTTGGCTCTAAGCAAATGGGTAAGAGGTTTCACCGGGAATAATTCCTCTTTGGGTGGATGTGTCCTATTATTTTTGGATTCTAAGGTTTTTGCCAAGATGTTTCACCGGGAATAATTCATCTTGGGGGTTTGAACTACAGATCTCTAATTAGGAAAGAGCCTTCACCGGGAAGACATTCTCAATCCTAGGTCATATTCCTATAATATATATATAGTTTAACTGTCCTAGGGTTTACACTCAAACGTAGTTCTAAACTAATATATATATATATATATATATATATATATATATATATATATATATATATATATATGCACAGTTTATATTTGACAGTAATTTAAATAAAGACTGTAAATTGAAAGCTTATAAAGCCTAACCTGGATGGAGTGGAGGCCTTTGAAGAAGTATATACAGAGCCTCAACAGTAATTGGTGGACAACAGTTGAATATATATATGATAAACAGTTAATGGTTTTTTTGAAAACAGAAGAAGTGAAGATGGACAAAGGTCACATAGGTATCTGAAGAGTTTCACCGGGAATAATGCCCTTCAAATACCAGAAGAATGTTTTGAAAACAGAAAGAAGATTTTGTAAATACAGTTTTGAAAACAAGCTAAGAAGAGAAGGTGTTTGGGACTTACACTCTATTAGAGGCCCAGTACTTTACAGTACTGGCTATAAAAGCAGTTTGAAAATGATTTGGAATGATACAAGGTTTTGTTGTTTGAAAACCCTAATCATTTGATTTATTCGGAGATTGAAAACAGTTTTGAAAATTGACAAAAGTCAACTTAATTAAGGTAAAGATGAAGATCTATGCCTAATTAAGACCTAAACAATTAGGGTTTTATCATAAACTTTATTTACAAAATGATTAGGTTAAACAAAATGAATATATATATATTTAAAGTATTTAAGAAAACACTTAAAACATACTATTTTAAACCTAATAAAAATATATGAAATAAATAATATTTTTATGATTTTTTTTATTATTCACAAAATAGATATATTAAATGACAAGTGTGTGAAAAATGAAGTGAAAATGATTTAATTTGATAGGTGAATTATTCATGTGAAGTTGTGAAGAAAATGAAAGAAATTATGTGTTAAAAAATAGTTTTTGGCCCTTGGAGGATTTGAACCCACGCCCTTGAAGTCACCAGCCCAAAACAACACCACTGAGCCAGCGCGCGCTTGGTGATAATAACTCTCACTCAATTGGTTACATTTCAAAACAAGTGATAAATCATTGAAAAATAAAAGAATCAAAAAGTCTGGGGCGAGGGGGATTCGAACCCCAGACTTTGGGCACGCGCAACACACAAACACTCTTTACCACTGGGCTGTAACGATGTAGTCGTTTATAAAACAACTTCCATTCAAAATAAAATAAACTTTGGCCCCAGATTTAAATTTTGCGCGCCATGGCCATAGTCATCTTCTTCCTCGAGCTCAAGGATTTTCAAAATCCTAACTCTCTGGTTTCTCAACTAAATGACATGATGTAAACATCAATCTTGTTCTAAATTTCCTCACGAATCCAGATATGTAACTAACATTTATTTATATGAACTATAGCTACCTAATTTCTCAGAAAACTCTAAGAACACATGAACCCTAAATTTGAAATTAAATGACAAACAAGATGAATAAATGAAAGATGATAGAGGGTTTTCAATCTTCTGATGATGCTAAACAAGATAGAATCGAGCTTTAACTCAAAGAGTGCTTAAATTAAAGAGGTGAGGTTCAGAAACTTACCTCTGAAAATGGAGGTCGTGAGGATGATGGAGAACACCTGGACTTGAATGAATGATCTCAATAGCTTCCTTGAGACTCAATGATGCTAACTGAATGCTTATTGGAGCTTGAATCCTCCTGAATTGCTCTATGGACCTCCCTCGATTTGAGCTTCAAGTAGACATGGAGGTTGTTGAATTTGGAGCCATCTGGTTAGCTTCACTATGACCTGAGGAGTGTGCCTGGATGATTGGCTTGGCTTGAAACTTCCTGAATTACTCTATGGACCTCCAACTGCAAATGCTCCAAAGTGAGAGCAACAATGGTGTTCCTCCACTTACAGAAGTGATCCAGGCGTTTGGATCACCTCAAATGAACTCCCTTGAGATGTTAGAATGCTTACTTTCCAAAGATAAGCTTTGGTTTGAAGAAAACGATTCTTCTTGCCAAAGAACTTTGAAAAACCATAGGCATGAGAAGAGAAAGAGAAAGCAAGGAATAAGGTTGCTTTGGTGTGTTTTCTGAATGAGAAAGAGGCCTCTATTTATAGGCAATTGGTTCAGAGCAATTGATCATAGTAAGCTTGCTTAGTGTAGTGAGTTTGGTTTCTTAGCCATGAAGAAATTCAAAGAATACTCCAAGTGCAATGATGAGCTCTTTGATACCACTCCCTAGCCATCGGTTTTGCTTGATCTTAGGGGACCAAATGGCTGCAGAAATGAGCTCCAATTGGTTGGGAGAAGATTCCTTTGATGAATCACCAATTTGTCATAAATTCAAAAATGCAATCATTACATAATCACATGCCTTTGTTTTTGGGAATCTTCTCTAATCCTTATGCAATGATGGAAATTGATGTATGGTATGGTTTCAGATGCATTAGAGGTCGTGTAGCATCACTTAGTGAAGTAAAATGCACAAAATTGCAAAGTTTCAAATTGTACATGACCTATAATTTTACTTCATGAGGCCAACTTTGAACAAGCATAACTCCTAGCTCAAATTGAATTTGGAGAAGGTTGAACACAATTTGGAAAGCCCTAAACATCTACTTCAAATCATTAGTTTGGATTTTCTTCAGAATCCTTTGGCAAATTTGTGAAAAATGAGGCCAAAGTTGGAAGAAAACTAGGTTAAAAACACTTAGAAAATTTCTAAGTGTTTATGACCTAAAACTTCAAAATCTCCAAATCTCTTAAATGATTGATTTCTTGAAAAAAGTTGCCTTGTAAGATGTTGTTTTATTTTGCAAGATCTACAACTTTCATGTTGGAAGTTTTTTGAGTTGTGTAGGTGAAATTTTGAGTTCTCACCATGCCTTAAAAAACCCTAGTTCCCGACTTTTCGCTCCTTGATGAATTTCTTTGAATTTCTTTGGTCAAATGACTTTAATATCCATATATTGATGATATTGATCCTTGAAAGTCATTTTTTGACCAAAGATCTCAAAAGTCAATGGTGATCCCATACAGTTGACTTTTTCCAGAGAAAGTGAGATTTTGGACTTTTGTGTAGAATCAAGATCTTTTCCTCAAATGAATGATGTAAATGGATTATATTGAGGTAGTAGAGATTCTTGAATCATGTATTGAGTTTTGGATCCATGCCCTGATTAAAAGTCAACTATCTTGGTGAATTAGGTCAAAAACCCTAATTGTCGACCAGATGAAAATGATGACTGTAGACTTTGAATTGAGGTGTGATGTCCAGTGGATCTTGTCATATGAGTTATTTGAAGATGATTGATGTCTTTGAATGATCCCCTAGGGCTTTTTATGGTTTCCCAAAGGTGATCCCTGATTTTAGTCCTTGATAAGGCTCAAAACCCTAGTCTGTGGATCTGAGTAATTCTGTACTTAGATGACTGGGTGTCTAATCATTCATAGGTGAAATAATGAAGCTCTTGAGTCTTATGATTGTATTAGAGACTAATCTTCCTATTGATTGATCCTTTGCCTGATTTTCTTGTCTTTGAACACCCTCGATTGAATGTCAGACTGCTCTGGGTACTTACTCTGACTTGATAAAAATCCTGAAGATATGTCATCTCAGGGGGGGTCAAAAATTAGGGTATGACACCCCCAGAGTAGGTATTGTTGTATACCGAACTGGGTGAACAATTTTCTGTGTTCTTTACTTTTTTTATGCACTTCTGTTTTAATGTTTTATCTTGTGTAATTGTCGATGTCATAACATCCAGTAAGAAACCGCGCATGAGTTACTAGAATTTTCAATTGGCATTAGAGAAGGCACCCTGCCTGTTTACATCTGGGTGAGATCTAAGAACAACAAAATTCCGGTACTATGGAAAAGGAATTGTTAGTGTTTGGGAATAGACCACCCATCCTGGATGGCTCTAACTATGACTACTAGAAACCTCGTATGGTAGCTGTCATAAAGTATGTGGACAACAAGGCCTGGAGAGCTGTGGAAAACGGATGGAAACATCCTGATAAGTTCATGGAAGATGGAACCACTGTTCTAATTCCTAAAGAACAGTGGAACAAAACTGAGGAAGCGCTAGCTTTGGACAATTCCAAGGCACTAAATGCCTTGTTCAATGGAATTGACAAAAACATATTCAGACTTGTGCAACACTGTGATATAGCTAAAGAAGTTCAGGATATTGTCAAAACAACTCATGAAGGCACACTCAAGGTGAAGATGTCTAAACTTCAAATGCTTACCACCAAGTTTGAAAATCTCAAGATGAAAGAAGATGAAAACATTCATGAGTTCTACATGAATGTCCTTGAGATTGCAAACAACTCAGGAGCATTAGAAGAAAAAATGTCTGAAGAAAAACTGGTCAGAAAGATCCTCAGATCACTGCCTAAGAGATTTACTATGAAGGTGGCTGCTATAGAAGAAGCTCAAGACATCAGCAACATGAAACTGGACGAACTCATTGGTTCTTTACAAACCTTTGAGATGAGTATCTGTGAGTCTGTTGAAAAGAAAAACAAGAGCATAGCTTTTGTTTCCAACACAGAAGATAATTCAAGAGAAAGCAATGGTGGAAGTGATGAAAATTTATCAGAAGCCATAGCCATGCTTGGAAAAAAATTCAACAAGTTTATTAAAAGGGTTGATCAGAAGTCCAGACCCAATGTCAAGAACACTTCCAATGACATCAGCAAGACCTATGAACCTAGCCGAAGATTCAAAGCTGAAGAGAAGCCCAATCAAGAAAAAGGGGTTCAGTGTCGTGGATGTGAAGGATATGGACACATTAGAGCTGAATGTCCTACATACCTCAAAGAGCAAAAGAAAGGGTTGTCTGTCACTTGGTCTGATGAAGACTCTGAGTTTGAAGAGGAAACTGCAAAACATGTCACAGTTCTAACTAGCGTCTTTGCATCTGATGATGATTCCAGTGATGACGAGCTAACCTTTGATGAACTTGCTGCCTCATACAAGAAGTTGTGTATCAAGAATGCTGAAGTCTGCAAACAAGTGGAGAAGCAAGAGAAAATAATAAAGGAGCTAGAAACTGAGAAGAATGAACATCTTGCAACCATAGACTCTCTCAGTAGTGAAGTGAGCATGTTAAACTACAAGCTTGATCAAATGACTAAATCCTTCGGAATGCTGAATAATGGAACTGATACTCTAGAGGAAATTCTGGAGTTTGGGAAAAGAGCAGGAGATATGTCTAGGATAGGATTTGAGGATAAAGAGGAATTCACTTATGGGATCAGGAGATCAAAACCTGAAGCTTGTGTGACAAACCAGATGTCAGTACCAATGTCACAACATCAAGGAAACAAAAGAAGATGCCATACAAAGAAGAAATTCCAAAGATGGAGGTGTCACCACTGTGGAAGATTTGGTCACATAAAGCCATTTTGTTTCAGACTAGTTGAATATCCAAACCAAACTCATCAAGCCAAACCTAAATATGATACTCCTAATAGAAAGCAACAGTGGGTGGACAAGAATGTTGCTCTAGTAGCACACACTTCTCTAAGAATGCTTGCCAAGGAAGATTGGTACCTTGACAGTGGTTGCTCAAATCATATGACTGGAAGAAAGAACGTATTAGTAGACAACCAGCTTGAGGGAACCAGTTATGTGACTCTTGGTGATGGATAAATAAGAGAAGTCAAAGGTGTTGGCAAGACAGGAGGTCATGGTGTTCCTAAGCTGAATAATGTCTTACTTGTACAAGGACTGGCTACAAATCTTATAAGTATCAGCCAACTGTGTGATGAAAGATTCAATGTCAGGTTCACTAAAGAAGAGTGTATTGTTACTAATGGAGAAAATGAAGAAATCATGAAGGGAGTCAGATCTAAGAATAATTATTACCTATGGGAGCCTAAAAACTCCAAGTTTCCTCCTGCTTGTCCCGTGACCAAAGAAAAAATTAAGGGTAATCATCAAGAAAGAACTATCAAACTAGAGGCTCTCGTTCCCAGAACAAAGAACCAAATGAAAGAAGTGGATGAGTATGGTGATGAGTCTTATATTGAAGAACTCATCATTAGTGAACTTGCTGCTGGATACTCTGAGACGTGTCTAATAAATGAGGAACTGAGCAAAAGATTGGTAGTGTATAAAAATGCTTATGCATTATTACAGGAAGAAAGAGTAGGTCTCGTGATAAACATTGTTGATCTAGAGAGAAAACTGCAAAACACAAGATCAAACAATAAGACAACAATGGGAAGTACTCAAGATACAAATATCAACAAGCCAGAGATGAGAATCACTCCTAACAAGAAGAAGAGAAAGAAGTTCATCCAAGAGCTTCAACATCCAGAAAAACACACACCTATCTCAGCCAAGAGATGCCATCAATGTGGTAAGATAGGTCCCTTGAGGTTCTCATGTCCTAAAACTCATACACCTACCAGAAGAAAGATCCCTCAACAGGAAAATCCGGCCAAGATAAAGCCACCTCAGCAGAAGTCATGTGTTGACACTAAACACTTAAGTTGTGACAAAAATGAGGAGGAGGCTATAAGGAAAACAGGAAGCTCTAGAAGAAGGAAACCTAGACAAGATGAGAGTCACAGAAGAGACAAGTGCATTCTTGCTACAAGCAAGAACACGACAATAAAGTGGGATGTTGTAGAAGAAGGTGAGACTATTATCTCAGTAGAATATGAAAATGTGAGCATTAAGATAAACGAAGTCTCCGGAATTGATGAATGCTCATCCGCCAATATCCAAAATTTTCTCCATAGGGAGATTAGTGTTCGGAATCATATGCAACTTCCTGTAATGCTCACAACCTTCACCTAACAAAAACAATGATGAATGCCCTTAATGACATATGGACTAGAGATATAAAAATAGAAGTCTATCTGTTCAAGGCGAGTATTGTATGGAACATGGTCCCAAGGAAGCTATCTATTGGTCATCAATTTCATCTAAGAGAGGAGCCACTAGAAATAAACCAAGCTTCAAGAATCTGGATGGAAAGAGCAAAGGCTTCACAAATCAACCTGAGAACTCAAGAAAGAAAGGAGAGCATTTAGAACTGAAGATGTGAATATGATGATAGGTATGATTCCTATAAAACATTTAGAATGGTCTAAATTAAGTTGGATACACCAAGGTGTATCTAAGTAGAATGTCAAGGAGGATGACAGAACTTTGCCCTGCTACATCATTGGGCATCTATACATCAAATATTTTGTGAAGGACAAACATATTACAATACAAAAGTCGGCCACTGATATAGATGTTGCTAATGAGCTAGATGTAAAAGTTTCCCCATTTCACAAAAGGATTCTTCAATTGCCATCCCTCTACAACAACTCTAGTGTGATCTCAAATTGCTCTTCTCCCACATAATATGGTTTAAACTCACTCACTTCATTGAGATATCTCAACAATCACCGTCCCTATCTTCCAAAGCAAGGTCTTATCTAAATGTGCACACTGAGGTAACTAGTCCTAATAAGATCCTGAATGATGCACAGTTAAAAATGGTGCATATTTTGAAAACTGAGGACTTAACCAAGGAGACTGAAGATGATCCTAAAGATGGTGACAAGAATGTTCCTGACAATATCAATGAAATTGACACTGAAGGCTGTAGTGTTGATACTGATAAAGGAGATGGTGGTACTAGTACATCCAGGAAAGGTGCTAAAGTTAACAACATGCTTGATAAGGTCACTAAGAAAGAAGCTCTTGATACAATACAGGTTGAAAACTTGCAAAACAAGTTAGGAGTCTGCATCTTTGAGGAACCATAAATTTCAAACAATATAAATATATATATATATATATATATATATATATATATATGTATATATATATATATATAAAAGGAGAAGATAGTTGTTTCCTTTGGGAACTTTTGTGGCCAAACAGGGGAAGAAGTAGTAATGTTACCCCCATAACAACAAGTTTGTGTGGTGTTTGGTGTATGTGTGATCAACAATTCTGATATGTGTATTTTGTGTTGATATGTTTAATTGTGTTTAGTATAGAAGTTTATTTCTGTTATACTCGACAGCTGCTCATGTGGTGTGGTAGTATAGCTATGTTATGTGATTAAAAGTTTGCTATAGAAGTAACAGTAGTTGTGGTCGTTGTGTGCATACTGATGGTAGTAGTAGTGTATGCTGTTTGTGTGGTATGTTGTGCTGTATTAGCTCTGATTGTGTATGATTGTGTGTTTTCTGCTGCAAGTGGTTCTCTGATATGGTGTGACAAGTTGTTTTAGCCAAAAATTTGGCAAAGGAGGAGATTGAATATGTTTTTAAATTGGCTACATTTTGTGGGAAAACATACTTGGGTGTTTAATGTCTTGAATGATGTCATGACATGATTTATATGGTGTTATGCAGGCATCATATGTGTTAAGCTAATACAGGTTTTGTTAATGAATGTCATGACCGATGTCATGACATCCATGTCTGACAACAGGAGTTGTTATATTTTATTATTATGTTTCCTGATTTCTCTTAATCTACGATTTAAGAAACTTTTTATTGTGTGCTGAATATTTCGTCTAGAAGATTTCGTTGACAGCACATTCTGTAACAACCTGATGACAAGTAAATTAGGTTAACTTGGTTAACCTTAATTTGGTTTTTGGAAAGCCCGAGGCCCAAGAGCTGCATATAAGAAGACTACAATCCTAATTTGGAACGCAGAGAGAAAGATTTGTTAATTGTTAAGAACCGTAGTTCTGTAACTGTGTTTAGTCTCTTGTACTCCAAGCAATTGTCTTTTGATGATTGTATTCGAATAGTTTGTTTATGTACTTTGTCACTCTAAGCTTTTAAGCACGAGTGCGTGTCTCTTGATTGAAGCTTTTAAGCAGATCAAGGTGTGTTTTTGAAGTTTTTTTTAGTAAGCAAGAGATTTCATTAATAAAAAGGGAGAACAATGGGTTCTCCAAACCTTACAAAAGGATGCGGGAAAAGACCCTAACAAAAGGAAAATTACAAACCAACTATTACAACGAGAGGAAAAACAAGAGATCCGTAACAAACTCATAATAAGAGAAATTGGGATGTGTAATTTTACCGCAAAACATCCACCTCCAAGCTAAAGCTTTAATATTCCAAACTATATCATTTATACTCCACCTATCCTTCCGAAAACGCACCCCGTTTCTAAGAATCCAAAGGGTCCAAACACAAGCGAGCCAAATCAAGGTGTGTTTTTGAAGTGTGTGTTCTCTCTAATTTGTTTAATGTTTATTTGTAATCACTGCTGTGATTGAGGGGGAGTGAGTGGAGATACTCAGATCTAGGAATATATTGGAATTACATTGGGTAGGTCTTAAGTGAGGAGTTGTAAACGGGGGAGTTTAACTCCGAATTAATTCTTCTTATATTGGATTCCCTCCTTGGCTTGGTAGCCCCCAGAGTAGGTATTGTTGTATACCGAACTGGGTGAACAATTTGTTGTGTTCTTTACTGTTTTTATACATTGTTGTTTTAACGTTTTATCCTGTGTAATTGTGGATGTCATCCAGTACGACATCACATGTAAGTTACTAGAATTTTCTGAGAGTATTATCGTGAACTTATTCTGGGAGCGAATGCGGTGGAGATGCAGTCTGAGGTAAAGGATGTCATGAAGATGATATGGAACTCATGGATGCCTTCGAAGGTGAAAGTATTCGGGTGGAGGTTATTGCAAGATAGATTAGCAACAAGAGATCAACTTGTGAAACGAGGCATATTAGGAAACGACGAGCGGAGCTATTGTGTCTTTGGATGCTTGCAGGGATAAGATTTACATCACTTGTTTCTACACTGTGCATTTGCAAGAGGGGTGTGGGAGAAGATTTTTACATGGTTAGGGATGGAACCACTGGTAATATCAGATTGTTGTAATCATTTGAAGGTTATGGTGGAAAATTGTGTCGGTATTGTTCCTCAAGGCGTGCTGCAGTGGTTTGGGCTTGTACATGTTGGTGCATTTGGAAGCAACAGAATGCCGTAATCTTTGAGAATGAGATTCGTGATAGCGAGGAAATAGTCCATAATGTGAAAATGTTCTCCTGGTGGTGGCTTTCTATAGGAAATAAGAAGCACTGGTGGTGGCTTTCTATAGGAAATAAGAAGAAAGTTCTTTATATACATTTTGTATCTGGATAATGCCTAACTGTATTTGTGTAGTATACATTTTGTATCTTCCTTTTACAGTTCTTTATATTTGTATATACATAATTGATTATTAAAAAAAACTGAGAGTAAGGGAACATGCTACCTCATCTAAGACTCCTGAAAAACGGACCCCTTCAAGATAGGTCCTAAACATCATTCTCTTCCGACAGTTCCTTGAGAAGAACTTGGCCCAAATCTCATCCATATTCTCTAACCAACCTTTACCCACCTTAAGAGCCATCAAACTATTCATTGGCATCTCTACTTGACACGTGAGTAGAAGAAGTCTATGTTAGCCACCCCATCTCAGAACCAGGATAACCTCGAGCGCTGAAAGATAAGAGAATCACGACACCTAAGGAGCTCACCCAACTCATGATCTGCCTGAATCATTTCTGCCAACTCCTACAGAGTCATATCTTGATCAACTTTGATATCCCAACACTCAATTTTATCAACACACCTCTAAATCTTAAACTTCAGAGAGTCATACTCCTCTTTGTTCCACACCTTAAGCTGGGCTTGAGAGCTTTAAGTTTATCCCTTAAGATACTTTAGTAAGATACGAGGCATCCACCCTTCACATGAGGAACCAACCTATAAGTCCTTAACCACTTCCATGAAACTAGTGTTATCCAACCAATAATTATAGATCTGAAACAGTTTTGATCTCTAGAGTTGAGAGGAATACATAAGCATTGTAGGACAATGTTCAGAGACATCTCTTGAGATATGAGTAGAGAAATGGAGAGATAAGTTGAAAAGAGAATTAGAAGATGTATTACCTATGTGCTTATAAAATTATGACACAATGAGAAAAACTTCTATTCTATTTAATTTATTAAGAAATATCTTTAAATATAAGTTTTATTTTAAGGAAAATATTTTGTTTTTTTTTCAATAAGCAATGATATTAATAGGGAGTATAAGGGATACTCCACCCACTACAAACGGAAAGCCCCTAACACTCGAAACAAAGGAGTGGGAGGATATTCCAAGAGTGATAACTACAAAGAACACCTAACTTATAGAAAGATAAAAGCCAATTCCAAGAGGAGAGAATAATCTCCGACATACACTCGGAAAAGCTAAACAACACTTTTCTAAAAATACAAGCATTCCGCTTCAACCATAAACACCAAGCCGTTGCCAACCATATAACCGCCGCAATAGTCCTCTTGTTTAGACTCTTCACTTTACCACAAGAAGCGAAGAAACCAACAAAATCTCCAAAAGACAACTCCAAACCATGACCAATCCAATGAAAGAGATAAAATTGACAAATGTGATAAGTTCTTGATGTGATATGAAGAGAGACATAAAAATAAAATAAGATGTAAAATAAATGTTTAAAAATAAAGGTTTTAAATTGGAAGACTTTATTTTCATTACTATTATTTATTACATTTGACAATTATTAATATTTCTAAATATTGTGATAGATTAGAACTAAGAGTTAAAAACATCAATGATTTGTTTTTTCTATTGTACATCACTTTGAGAAAATATGACATAGAATACAAAATGAAAATAGTATATTGATAGATGAAAAATCAGAGTCAAACACGTTAACGTGAATCAAATAAAGAGGTGAAAATAAAAACAAGTGAAAATTTGGTTTAGTGGAAAATTTGGATCTTATAAAATTGGTTTAAAGACAGATCCTTCTAATTAGAGGCAAAGCGCTGAATAATCGTACATATAAATATTATTTGAGTACATTCAAGTAATTAAGAATCTCTATCACAATTGATGATATCACCAACATGAACCTTTGGGATATACCATGAGCTCTTTCCCTTAGTCAGAAGAAGCGGCGAAATAGATTATGTTAATTAATCATGTTTTGTTTAATTAACCATTGGGAACTCAATTGGCTCTTAGTTACATTGTCAACGCTTTTCTTCCATACTATAAATACAACACACTCCTTTCTTCATTCTTCACAACCAAACCAATTCATTCATCACTTCCATAACTATCACTCATTCATTCATTACTCAACAATGTCTGATATTGAAGGATCACCTGGAAGTTCCATGCATGGAGTTACTGGAAGAGAACAAACCTTCCTTTCATCCGTTGCTTCCCCAATGGTTCCAACTGACACCACTGCCAACTTTGCATTACCAGTTGATTCCGAACACAAAGCCAAAGTTTTCAAACTCTTTTCACTAGCTAATCCACACATGAGAACCTTCCATTTATCATGGATTTCTTTCTTCACTTGTTTCGTCTCCACATTCGCTGCAGCGCCATTAGTCCCCATCATCCGCGACAACCTTAACCTCACGAAAGCAGATGTTGGTAACGCTGGGGTCGCTTCCGTTTCAGGTAGTATTTTCTCAAGGCTGGCAATGGGTGCAGTTTGTGACCTACTAGGTCCACGTTACGGTTGTGCTTTTCTTATTATGCTAACTGCACCAACAGTGTTTTGCATGTCATTTGTTGAAGATGCTGCTGGTTATATAGCAGTTAGGTTTATGATTGGTTTTTCATTGGCAACATTTGTTTCATGTCAATATTGGATGAGTACAATGTTTAATAGTAAGATAATTGGTCTTGTGAATGGTACTGCTGCTGGTTGGGGTAATATGGGTGGTGGTGCCACTCAACTTATTATGCCTTTGGTTTATGAATTGATTAGAAGAGGCGGTGCTACTCCTTTTACTGCTTGGAGAATTGCCTTTTTTATCCCTGGTTGGTTGCATGTTATCATGGGTATTATGGTTTTAACATTAGGCCAAGATTTACCTGATGGTAACCTTGGTGCTTTACAGAAGAAGGGTAATGTTGCTAAAGACAAGTTCACTAAGGTTAGTTATAATTACTTCCTTAATTTGAACAATTCTAGTAAAATTTGAAAGTAATTAATTAATTTTGTTTTGGATTTTTTGTTTTCAGGTGTTATGGTATGCTATAACAAATTACAGGACATGGATATTTGCGCTGCTTTATGGTTACTCAATGGGAGTTGAATTAACCACTGATAATGTCATTGCTGAGTATTTCTATGACAGATTTAACCTAAACCTACACACAGCTGGAATCATTGCTGCATCCTTCGGAATGGCGAACCTAGTTGCTCGTCCTTTCGGAGGATATGCATCCGATCTTGCAGCGAGATTATTCGGCATGCGAGGAAGACTATGGACGTTATGGATTCTCCAAACTCTTGGAGGAGTTTTCTGCATATGGTTAGGTAGAGCCAACACGCTTCCAATTGCAGTACTGTCCATGATTCTGTTCTCAGTAGGAGCACAAGCGGCATGTGGTGCAACATTTGGAATCATTCCTTTCATTTCGAGAAGATCTTTGGGTATTATATCAGGTTTAACTGGTGCAGGTGGGAACTTTGGTTCTGGATTAACACAGTTGATATTTTTTTCAAGCTCGAAATTTTCGACATCAACGGGTCTTTCCTTAATGGGTGTAATGATTGTAGCATGTACACTTCCAGTGACTCTTGTTCATTTTCCACAGTGGGGTGGAATGTTGTTTCCAGCATCAAAAGAGATAAATGAAGAACACTATTACACTTCAGAATGGAATGAGGATGAAGTACAGAAAGGGTTGCATCAACCAAGTCTTAGGTTTGCAGAGAATAGTCGATCTGAGAGAGGAAAGCGTGTGGCTTCTGCAGTAACACCCCCAAATACAACTCCTAACCACTAGCTAGCTGTTCAATCCACTTGTTTAAGTTGTAAGGGTTAATGGATTTGTCTGTTTGAATAAGTTAAGTTTTCTTTTTTCAACAAAAGAGAAAGTTCTAAAAGGAAATAATATTGGTGTAATGTTTTACACCGTTGAAAATCCTATATAGGTTTGGTGTATTTTCTCTTTGAAGTGAATCATTACTTTAAATATAAATTAGTAAGATACATTGAGTTGTCATATATGATAATTAGACATTGAATATTCTGTCATATGCGGTAGTGGCAATTGGGAACTAAATAAAGATTCAGGTGTAATACGTCACAACACAGATCTTATAAAATATATGTAAATTAAAAATCTGATCACAACCAAGTGGATTCTGACAAAATGTAATAACGCTACTAATTTATATACGTTGACTTGGTAGCCAGTGAGTTGCGAATGTTGCTGAAATTTTCACCAATTAATAATACAAATACAAATAATTTTGATGCTTATATGACGTTCACGTCATCTTCATAAAAGTAAGGTTAACTAACCAACCACTATATGTCGTATGCCATAAACTTTATATATGTTTCACTGAATTCCAACATATTTGGACGGCTAAAAAGAAACAGACAAATACATTAGTTCGAACACTGAAGACAAACGCAATAAGCACAACGTAAGCTAACAAATAGAAATAAGGTGAACTAACTATACTGGATTTGGGGATTGCTCAATTTTCACACACCTCCCAAAGAAATCATAAACGTTTCTCAAATTCGTAACTAAACTTCCAGATGTATCCAAAAGTCTAGCATTTAGAAAGTGACTCTTCTTCTATGATGCAATAAGTACGGATACCGTATTTGGGAAAATTACTAACTTTATTTAAAATTAAATAATGAGAAAAAATAAAGTACCACGAGTACGGCATGTATACATGATACAGGGTGCGTACCCGGTACCTATGTTTCGGAAATCATCTTTATTTTATCAAAACTATATTTAAAAGTGCATGTCTATAATAACTACAAAAGTATAGCTCCAAACGTGTTTTGAGTTATATTATAGCGTCATACCTTCCCATTCTTCCTTCACTTTAGAAACTTATTCAAAACTAAAAAATATAATAAAAAGAGCTTGTGAACAAACTTCATTTTCATAGTTTTTCAACCTTTCTCTCACAACTTCTATTGCATTGCATTCAGGGACTCCACTCAATTTCTACTACACTCCATTCAATCCAAGAGCCCCCACTTCTCATATTTAGTAAGGTTTTTCATTTACTTTTTTTTTTATTTTAATTTTTGTGATGCGTGTATTATTTAAATAGATTGTTTAAGGTAAATTAAGTTGTAGTTACACTCATAATACGAAGTTTATTGAGGCATGCATTGACATTTTTTATGTTTAGAGTATAGACCATTCTAGGTATTTACATATTCCACCACTTTTGAGTTTTATGTGTTACGGTAGTGCACTTCGATATTTTTTATGTATTTGAGTTTTCTGATTACGGAAGTGTACTTTCATATTTTTTCTGTATTTGAGTTTCATAAATTACATAAATGCACTTATGTATTTTTTCTGCATCTCATATGTTTATTTGATTTTGTATGTCAGTCATTTAGGTTTGAGTTCTTTGATTATGATAGAATTTTATAGTTTATTTATAGGTAAAATAGTTGACAATCAAGATAGATTGAGACACGGTAGAGTCGCCCAACATGTAATTCTTTGCAGGAAGAGAGCTAGACCTTCGCGACTACCAGCTGGTGCTAGTACCACTACTAGAAATTTGGCCTACGGCCACGCTAAAATTGTCCACAGCTCAGAAACTGTGGCCACATATATGATTTGACCATGGTTATCAAAGCGTAGACGTATGTTATAGAATATTGAATCCGGAGTGTAAAACTGTGGCCTTTCCTTCAATTGCCACGGTTAGAAAACTGCAGATATTTTTAGCCGCAAAAGAAAAACCGCGGCCTTATAATTTTGACTACAAACTGTGACCCAAGCTTAACAAATTTTAGGCCGCCAAATTTTCCCTCTTTTCGTTTCCCTAAAATTTTTCATTTCCCTCCTTTTATTATTATATTAAAAATTAAATAAAAATTAATTAATTAAAATGAAAGAAGAGACCCAAGTATCAACTATAAGCAAAGAAAAGGAAACCAAAATTCAGCGTAAAACCCTAATCCCAATCGTTCAACCTTCAAACAAACCTGAAAACAAAATCCTTCTCCTCCAAATCCAAGCGTAACCTTAGACCCTATTTTTAGGTCACAGAACAGTGAAAGAGAACACCGCTTCACAATCATGGAGGTAGAAGAAATCGAGAAGAAAGCAGTGAGAATATTCGTCGGCGGTTTAGATGAAGCCGTAACCACCGACGACATTCGCCGCCTATTCGAATCACTTGGCACCGTTCAATCCCTCGAAACCATCCGAACCAAATGCCGCAACCTCGCTTACCTCGACTTCCTCTCCGATCCTAAATCCCTATCCAAACTTTTCAGCAAGGTAGAAGCAACATTCCCCACTTCAATTAATCAATTCCATCGCGCTTTTATTATTAGATTAAATTTTAAGTTCAATTTTGATTATTGTCAGGGTTTTAAGCCATGTTTTAGGGTTTTCAATTTTAAGCCAAACATAGTCTAAATTTAATTTGCTTAATATGCTATTTTTGAAAGTGATGATTATGTTGGCATTGCAGTATAATGGATGTGTGTGGAAAGGTGGAAAGCTGAGACTTGAAAAGGCTAAAGAGCACTACCTTGATCGGATGAAAAAAGAATGGGAAGAAGATAAGATTTGTAGTATAGAAGCATCGGCTACTGAGATTACTACTCAAAAGAAGGAATTGGTAAAGGAAAAGCCTATTTCAAGGTTGATGCACTTTGATAGTTTTGGGTTGTAACGTGAGTTTCTTGTTTCTTCAATCGGTTTAGGTTGATGCACTTTGATAGTTTTTGTTTGATTAATAATAACGTGGATTTGATTTAACCTAATTAGTGTTGTTTTAGATACTAATTATCATTATCTTGTGATGTGCTGATGAGGTTTTGGACAAGGAGAAAGGCAAGATTGAATCTGGTGAGGTTCTTCGCCTTGCAAGTGAAATACGTGGAGAAGTTCACGTCCATGACGAGGTTTTGCACGCTCTGCAGCTACCTGAGGTAAATGAAGTTAATTTATTTCTCGATATTGTTAGAGCCTTTACTTAATGAGAGACTTAAAGTGTGTTCTATTTTGGTTGTTGATATTGACACAATATAGTTATCGTTTAAGGTGGAAAACCTGAGGGAGTTACTAGGAATGTCCGTCTCGAGAGACCGGTAACAGATTATGGTGCTTGCAAACATCAATCATCAAACAGTGAAAGTTTGCAAACTTATGAGTTTTGCAAACTTTTCCTTGAAATGATAACTTACAGATACTAGCTGCTTGGTGGCCAGTGGAGCACTCAAGGACGAAGCTGAGATGCAGAAGGCAAGGTAGCAAACTCTAATGCGAGTATCTGCTATTTACTTTTTCTTTGCTTTTTTCTACCATCACTGTCTTGTAAGAGTTGTTTAATGTATAGGAGGATGAAAATACCAATAGTTAGAGAAGACTATTTGGTTGACTGTATGGAAAGAAAGAAGAAGCTTCCATTTGATAGGTACAAAGTTGAAATGATTGGTGAGACTTCTAGCATGGTCACCGTCAAAGTGAAGGGGCAAAGTGTTGTTCACGATGCTTCTGGCCTGCAGGATTCTGGCCACATACTGGAGGATGGGAAAAGTATATATAATACAACTTTGAATATGTCTGATTTGTCTACTGGTATTAACAGGTTGGTTAATTCCATTTTAGCTTTGTATTTCGGCCTTCAGCATAAACTTTTTAGCTGTAGATCTCGGTGATTGATGCATAAAATAGAACCTAACAGTATGCTACTGTTTTCTTATAAAGCTATGTTTACTATAAAACATCAAGCATTCAGTTGTCCAAAGCTGACATGTTCTATATAATCTGGTTTATTAGTTCTTCTGGAGTTGACTATAATTTGTATTTGGAACATTAATTGTGATTATGATGCTATATTTGAAATATTATTCCAAACATGCCCATAATATACTATTGACATCTTTTGTTTCTTATGTTAAGTTACTACATCCTTCAAATAATTGAGGAAGATAAGGGGTCAGATTGCTATGTGTTTCGTAAATGGGGTCGAGTGGGAAGTGACAAGATTGGAGGGTCCAAACTGGAAGACATGTCGAAATCTGAGTATACTGTTCGTGTTGTTGATGTGTTTGCTATGCCGTAGAGTGGGACTGGTGTTAGTGTCGAAGTTGTTGATCATGTTATTCAAACTAATATGCTTGATATGTTGAAACAAACTGAAAGGTATTTTTGCAATCAAGTTATTGTTTTGAGTGAAGCATTATCTTCAATTCTACTATGTGATTCAAATAAAAGAGATTGATTGAACCCAGAATTATAAAATAAATTGATTTGTTCCCAAAATTCAATTGAAACCCTAACCCATATTCCTTCGTCAATAATACTTTGGTTGTCCAAAATTTGTTATAGTCTCTATATTAGTATCTGTGCTCAAAGGATTTTGGCATTTCTGACAGGTAACATCACATTCACTTCAAGCTGCAGTGTGTTGAGTATCCAGTTGATTTTCAGATGATAGGAGACAAAAGTGGAGGTGATGCTGATGAGAGTTGTAGAATCAATGCCCGTGACTTCTTTGTTCCAACCCAGGTGTCACAGGCCTTTAACTCTAGTTATTTTAATTATTTGTTGGTTGCTCTTAATCATGATTTATTTCCTTATTTAATGTTTGCTTTCTTACTGTTATTGTTGTTGTTGTCGTCATGTTTTTGTAGTTTTATCAGACAACAAAAATGGATCTCAAAATTAGTCAGGGTTTTTGTTAGTATCTTGTAGTCTTTTCAAAAGTATTGAAACTGTGATAGTTTAACTTAAGTGGGTTAGGCATTGTTTGGATAAACAATTTAATTAAGTGATTATAGCATAAACACTTTTATACAATAAAATATCTCTCAATTTGAAAAGTGCTTATGCTGGTAGATAATTTAAAATAAGTTAATAAAAAAACCCTTATATTATACTACAATGAAGTTATTCGAACTTAATCACTGTTTTAGTTTAGTCTTATGTTGTTTTTGTAATGAGACTGATATATTGTTTTGTGCATGTTGCATAGGTTAAGCAGCAGAAGAGGATTATTTTTTTTGGAGTAAATTGAAGAAAAGATGAAGTATGTTTTAGTGACAGGTGGAGTTGTTAGTGGACTTGGAAAAGGAGTTACTGCTAGCAGCATTGGAGTACTCCTTCAGGCTTGTGGCTTTCGAGTTACCTCTATCAAAATTGGTATTTCCCCCTCTTTTTAGACTTAATTTCTCACTTTTTATTCTTCTTTTGCATAAACATTTCATTGAATGACAATATTTTTATTTTATCTTTTTGTGGAACTAATATTTTAATAATATGTAAAATAATGCTATTTTTTCGTAGTTGTTTTAGTTGTATTTAAATTTAATTTCTGTTACTTGCAGACCCCTATCTGAACACGGATGCAGGGACAATGTCTCCTTTTGAGCATGGTGAAGTTTTTGTCTTAGATGATGGTGGTGAGGTAAAGATTTTAGTCAACCTTGTATTTTTTTGTCATGCTTGTTCCTAAATTGGTGGCTTGAGATTGTATGGATCTTATTTTTACTATCATGGCATCAGCCATTTTAATGAGAATCTTAACTTATGTGGTGTTCATCCTTTTGATTTTTCAACTCATTTGAATGAGCAGCTTATTTGTTGAGGTCATTTTTCAGTTTTCAGTTATAATAACAAGGTAATACCCTTTTCCACTTGTGTTCTATTTTCAATTTTTTTTTCTCTTGTTGAAGGTTGACCTTGATCTTGGAAACTATGAACGTTTCTTGGACTTAATATTAATGGACTTAATAATAACAAATACATTTTTTGTTGCATCAATAATTTTGATGAATGTGACTTAATATTAATGTGTTTGTTCTTTTCATATCAACGGCAAATATAGACTTATAATTTACAAACTCTCTTGCTTGAATAAAAATATTATGATAATGATAACAATCTTTTTATATAAATCAGTGTACTATATACTATACACATCTAAAAAAGTACTTATTTCTAATTAGTAGTGATTTTTGTTATGTTAGTATTTTTTTGTTCGTAAGACTTTGAATTCTGAGCCTTCAACTCGTTAGGTACACCGGAGTCCATGTTGGTTTTGAAATGTTAGTTTGGTTTTGATGATGAATGTTACGCTTTTGGGCCATTCCGAATCTGCGTGGATTTGTGTGGTGCATCATTCGTTTTGAAATTGTACTTGGCTCACTGAAGCATGAATTTTAGCTGCTCCTGTTACTTTTGAACTGAGTATATTATGCAACTGTTTGGATTGGATAGATTATGTAACGATTTCCTTGTGATTGCAGGTTATAAACCCTCTTTGGCCATGAAGAGATCTTTGAAAAGAATCAATTTAGGGAAGGTTGTACCCACTGGCTGTTTCCACTGGCTGTTTGAGACTGAACCGCAACCATATACTATACCTTTGAACTCATTAGTCATGGTGTAAAACTATTAGTAGCTCTGTATTTGGTTTTGTCTTCACACTAGAAGTACATTTATGATACTTTCATGATCGCATAATCTAATGCTAGAATTGTATTTATAAAACATGGTTGATCCTAAATGAATGCTAGAATTGTATTTACTTTCATTTTTAATTTTATATTGATCAATATTATTGTTAATTATATATATATATATATAATGATACAGAAATAAATCGTGGCAAGATAAATGGATTAGAATGCATAATATATAACCACGTTTTTAAATCTGTGGTCATAACTAAACCGTGGTTATATTTTGAACCAAAACTGTATGTTAAACGTTAAATTGAAACCGTGGCTTTACCGTATAGCAACGGTTTTTAAGTCATGGCAAATACAAACCGCGGCCTTAATCAAGCTACCTAAACCGTGGCCTAAAAAAGCCACGGTTGTAAAAAAGGCGTGGTCTATACCAAAAAACCGTGGACTTTACTTTAGGCCACGGCCGTATACTCCACAGTTGGATTTCCGTGGCCAAACCGTGGCCTCAGCGTTACGCCACGGTTCAGGTCTCTCCGAAATCTTCTTCCTAGAGGCACATGTTACTTGTTGCGGCCCTAAAAACTCTGAAGTTCATTTTGATCAGATTCATTTTTTCAGATGTTTTTCCAAGAGGTCTCTATGACACTTCACTACTTCCTCTGCGTGCAAATCATGCTATTAGGAAATTGTGAGAGGGAGATATAAAATAAATCTATATTTATTCTCTTAAATATATGTTATAATATTTGACGATAAAATATTTTTTAAAAGTACCGTAAGACTTTAAAATACATCAACCACGCTAGGAAGATGGTAGAGTTACAACAATCTGAAGAGCAATGGTTTCATGATGTCATGCAACAATTTGTACAGCAAGATTTAGGCATGTCTAATTATTAAACCACTCTAGAATCTCTAGACATGATGCATTGTACATGATGGTGTAGTACTTTCGAGTTTAGCAATACTGTAGTAGTCTTCATGCACTCCTCAAGTATAGCCTTTCTGTCAAAGAGTTAGTCTTCTTTTCATTCATATGAAGGTTGTCAGGACATCATGTTTGACATCTTCGCACAAAATTTTGAATGGGATCCATTTTTCCACACCCCACGGAACAACAACCTCGGGAAAGGAGTAGCAAGTCCTGAATTCATTGGGTGTACATGAGGATGAAGATAACCAACACTCCCCCTAAATGTGGAAACTAAGTCTTGCCACTGACGAAAGTATCCAATTTTCCCTACTGATGGATAACTCTTCTAGAGGGCATAAGCGACCCATTAAGTGGCATAAGAGACCCTTAAGAAGTATAAGAGGAAACTTAAGAAGCAGCCATCAGTCAACCAATGTAACTCAGGACACAAGACACAAATGTGTTCATAACTCAGATCACAAGACACAAAACAAATAAGATGCAAGATGAAACATCTTATTTGACATCTTTGCAGCCCAAGAAGTTCTGACAGAAGAATGAAAGCAGTCGCACAACCCGACCCCTGACCATATTTTCTCTCCACTGTTTAGCCAAAAATTGACAAAGAACTCCATCACAGACCCAAATCTAGACAATACTCACCGTTACCCGAACAAATGCCATAGGCAAAAATAGGGAACAAAAGAGATATGCAATGAGAAATGAGAAGGGACAACCTCTTTAAATATCTGGGCAGTTACTTAGGAAGTAACGATCCTGGAAAGTAACGATGGTCTTGGTCAAAGAAACACGTTATTTTAAAGAGTTTCCTCTGCTAAAGAAACATGTACCGTCCTAGTCAGTTTGTATGGATTTATTGACTTTGGACCAATTATCTTGAAACTCTGGTTCCAATTAATGTGCATGCAAAGTCACGTTTTACACACTTCTTACGTGTTCTTGACTGCACTGTCCATAATATTCCCTTGATGTTGTTGAGGGACACAAGTCTTAAACAATGTCCTGACATCTTTTTAGACATTGTCTACCTTCGCTTGTATTTTCAAGACTTATTTAGTCAAGTAGTGGATGGTTTAAGAAGTCATTACGTGACCTGAAATAAACGACTATGCCTTCCACTGGTTAATGTTCTTAATTCACCTAGAATCAGTGACATGGTCCTTTAAGATATGATATCATGTGTGGCATCTTCCACACTCCAATGTTGGCCTTTAAACAGACACTCCTTAAACAGAAGAGAAAAATAAATTCTCTTATGCTCAATGTTCACCCTCCATGTATTCTAGAGAAACAAGTGCACACATGATTTTATTAACCAACAACTTATGACTGGAATCATATATGTCATCCTAGGATCACCATAAAACTTGGTATTCCTTATGTCAAGACATGTTGTCTGACATTATCATCTTAACCAAGATACATCACATCCACAAGCCTGACCAGCACATAAGACCTCAAGGACAGTAATATTGAGATAATAATTCAAGTACAAGACTTAACTAGACAACTATTCTTGGATATCTACTAACTTCATTTGAGACTACTGCTTAATAGCAGGATTTCTTCTTCTTTATCTTATGAGATTCTTCTTGTAGGCATGTGATGTGTATTTCAACATTTGATTCATCATACACTTCGTGTAAGTTGCCTCTTGTGTAACTTCTAATGCATGACTTCTTATTTCTTCAATCAAGTGTTCATGCTTAGCTTCTTCATCTACAAATGCACAGGTGCATTCTGCAGATTCTTTCTTCTTCTTTTGTGTGGAATATTTATTTGGTTGCATACTTTCCTCTTATCTCCATGAATGATCCTTACTTGATATTTTCTCCTTTTTAACTTCCAAATCCATTCAAGGAATAGATGATCACTCACTCTTTATTTTGGATATATTGATGTTTCACTCTGAGTAAAGTGGATGGATTCCATATGCTGTGGTCAGTCCATACTCTTCAAGTTTGAAGATTTGTTCTATTTATAGCTTGGTGAGTGTTACCGTTAGAATCTAGCAGTTGAGGTTAGTTTTAATGTTGCTTTGAAATCTTCGTCTAGATTTAGCCTTTTGTGGCAAGTGTTGTTCTTTGCATAACCTTATCCTCGGCATGATGATTTCAGTTGATGGCGTTCTTCTTTGGGTAAGCTTATCTTTTCAATGCGCTGCATGTGGCTTGCTTCTTCTTTTGACCTTGGGATTTGATCCATTTAATGTTGCAACCGTTTTGCTGATGATGATGTTTCTAACGAGTCTTCCCTTAGATTCTAAGCTCTTTTTATTTAATTTAATATGTATGCTGAGCTATAGATTCTTCATTTGCGTGACTTCTGCTGATGTTTGTATGTTGTATGTCACTGTATCGTAGTCTTCAGAACTTGTTGCTTCAGAACTTCTGATCTTCGTACTTGAGTGATCTTCTGATGTTTGCAAAGCTTCTTATAATATTCTTTCTTGTTCATTTCCTTGCAGCTACTGATGTACTTTCTAATTGAGGTTGTTGTATGTAGACTTTGATATTGATTATTCTTCTGAGTAGTCTTGTCTCTGATTGTTGCTTCTCTTGCTTTTGATCTGTAATCTTTGGCTTGTTTGACGTGTTCTTAATCAGAACATCTGATAATGATATGTAACTTTGACAATCTTCTAGATATAGTTGTTGTACACTTTTTCTGATGAATCCTGTATTAGATTTATGACATAATATCTGCACACTAAATGAAACCGTTAGTAATAAAATTATTACTTCATAAAATATATGTTCGTTATCATCAAAACAAGATTATGAACATAGATTCTCAATCTTGTTCTAACAATCTCCCCCTATTTGATGATGACAAAAACCATGTATTTTGATGGAACAATTTTATGAGAGGATAATAGTTAAGCAATTAAACTTCATCTTATCTTTCATGTTCAATCAAGCAACTTTAATTTTCATCAAAATGTATTATTCTTTCTCCCCCTTTTTGTTATTATCAAAAAGCGTTTAAGAGGGTAGTATCATACTTAAAGATAATTTCTCTGTTTAATCAGGCAACTGATTTATTTATCAATATCTAATCTAATTGATTTCTTTCCCCCCTAAGATATACACTTTCCCCCTGAGCTAGATGCCCCTATGAATTATTTTCTTGTTTATGGCTCCCCCTGAATTAAGTAACCCTGATTTAGCTACCTTGATTTATAACAATCTCCCCCTAAGATAAATATCTGAATGAAAGATATGCTATTGGCTTCATGAGAGATTTTCTAACTTTGCCAATTTGTTTGGATATAGCTTTTTATCAGTGCACTGGTTTTTCTTGGAAGTTCTGACAGGAATGATGCTTCTTTTGCCACATATTCATAACACAGATAATTTCCAATTTTACTTAAGTTATGCTAGAGTCTACTATGTTCACGAGTTTTCAGAAGGTATAATGACCAGCATATCAGAATAATTTTGAGTTCAGATTAACGGATTCTTATATATGTCTTTTATTCTTCTACTTAAATTTTTCAGATTAAAATCGAATGAGGATAATGCTTTAAACACAGAAAAGACATAATAAATACATATTTTATATATATTGAGAAAATGATTACATCTAGACATAAAAAGGCACACAGTCTTCTGAAATTAAGAGGTTATCATTTTCTAGAGATTGTGCATCACGAATTGTCTGAATAATATCAGCCGATTCATATAATGCAGAGAGAATCCTTCCGTAGGGAATGTGGGAACTTTGACCACACCTGAAGGCTATGAGGGAATCCCTGAGATGACAGAAAATAATTACTGGCAGATTTAGAGGACTGCTGCTTTCCAGCCGATGAATCAGAAACCTATCCTTGCATGATACAAGATGTAGGAAGCTTCCTCTGGGAGTTAGGTTGGTTAGAATAAGACACCGTCTGAAGGGAGTCAAAAACTCAGCATTGTTAAAAATGTGAGTCACCTCTCTATTCAGATAGTTTGAGGCATTCCATCGATCCAACTCTTCTAAGTCCAGAGCAGAAGGATGTGGCTCAAAACCGATTAGTTCAGCAATGTCTTCTTCCGTGATGATAAGAGAAATGCCAAGAATGTTGGAAGATATACTGAGGTGATCATCACTGATGGTTGCATTGACCCAAAAGGTCTTTACTAGATTTGTAAAGACAAGTCCACAAAGAAGAACAACATATTTGTAGCAACCTTGGGCTACAAGAAGTTCTGTTAGATGCTGATTAATTGCAGCTAAACCTATGTATTTCTCTTTGAGAATGGTGAGGGTAGGTTGGACATCCATTTTGAAGAAGACAGATGGTTGAAGAGAAGTAGGGAAAGGGTTTGAGACGAAGTTGGATTGAGAGGCACTAGTGAAGCAATGAAGGCTAATGAGTAGATTAAAGGGTATAAATAGTGGTAGAGAAGGTTTTCTTAAAAAGAACACCTAGTTAAACCTAATTATTATTCGCAATTGATGACCCTGACGGTTGGGAGGAGATAGCGTGATACGAAGAGATTCGGAACAGATACCTAGGTCATAGGACTAAGAGCTACGCCGACTTTTCCGTTTTTAAAACATTTGAACACATGTTACGGATCCAAGGGTCTTGCGTGTATGAAATACCAAATGTTAGAATTTGATCGTCAGAGATTTTAAACACTCATAAATGTTGAAAACTTTAATCATCCTAAGAGAGGTCAGAACTTCTGATAATCTTTACATTTTCAATCTTGTCTATAACATTTAGATGTTTTAGCAACAACATATCTAATTAACTTTCTTTTAAAACCAATATGATGAGGACACACTTATATCAAGCATTTTAGTAAGAGAGAAAATGATAATGAAGTGTTAGTCACTTGTGAACATGTAGGAGCAGATAAGTGATGGAGACATACGCTAAGAGCACAAGGATGGTTTTTAGAGACAGCTAATAGGGAATACAGTAATTAATGTTAAGAACAGAGAAGCAACACATGCATGGATAATGACATATAGTAGAGTAGACACTAATTAAAATAACATAGGGATAAGCTTATTGTGGTAAGATTATAAAAGAGAGAGTTTTAGAAAGATCTGACCGTATTGAGTGATAAGCCTTCCTTCTTGATTTTGTCTGAGCTTGAGCATCTTCTAAAGAAGAAATATTGTCTTGAAGTGTCTTCATTCCTTGATCTGATCTTGAAATCTTGTTCTTCCTTATCTTCTTCTCTGACTGGTGCTGATGAGTCTGAGATGATCACTTGTCATGAATCAGCTACACTTATTTATCTTTGATTATTTCCTTTGAGCGCATATTCTTCTTTCTGATGTCTTGAGCCTTGTCGAATATTTCTTTATTGATTCTCAAACTCCTTTGAATATGTAGATGATAAGCTCAGAGTTTTGAGATCTTGCCTTGACATCTTCTGATTATACCGAGTGGTTGAATTTGACTTTGATTTTAACTCAGTGTGGTTTTTCTCCTTCTGGATCTCTCTACACTATTAAGTGTTTGATCTTGAGATAAATACAGAGCCATTCTCTAATACTAATTGAAGGTGGAGAAAAACACAACAAAGGGGGATTAAATTGTGTTCTTTATCAATTTAAAATTCCCTTTCTTTTTCTTTAACGTCTTTTCTTTCTTTTGAGTTGTCATCTATTGGAATGTGCTTAGAAGTTGCGGAAGCATGAAGATGTATAACCAATAAGATGTTCATTTTAACTTCTTAGGGATATCAGAACTTCTGACTTGCTCAGTACAGTTCTGCAAATTAAGGCCTGGAAGTTCTAAGTCAAAATGATATGTGCAGAAAGTAAAAGACACGTTTATTTCTATCCCGGTTCACCTTCTAACTAAGGCTACCTCCAGTTCACCTTCTTCAGGTGATTTGCCTCTCAACAGAGGTCTTAATCCACTATAATCAGATCATGATTACAACTGCACGATCCTCCATCGTGACTAACATCCTGCACAGCCAATTGTTGTGACTAACCATCTGAACAATGACCCGTTCAGTGATCTCTGTTAGATATAACATCCATTGACTCAGGAACCCTGCACAACCCAACTGCTTGTGACTAACTGCAAAGGATTGTTCAGTGATCTCCGCGAGATATAACATCCCTTGACATCCTGCACAACCATCCTGTTTGTGAATAACCCCTCACAACAAACCATTATTACTAACATCTGATAATGAATCATTTAGGGATCGCGGCAGGATATGGCGTTCATCTATCTTCTGGAGATTTTAGGTATGCTTATTAATCAAGCAGATTGTCTCTTATTCTCAAGTACATTAGTTTATCACACACTGACTTGAAATCACTTCTAGTGCCTAAACATCATATCAGAAGTTTCTAAGATATAACACACTACGAGCAACAACTCTATGTGTTTTACAATTAATTACAAGAATAATACATAATCTTGTAGTCTTCTATTCTTGAACTTCTGGATGAGATCTTATTCATCTTTTGATAAGCATATTAAGAGACAACGCTCTTGCTGGTTGCTTCTTCTTGATCTTCATCTTCTTCTTCGATACTGATCACAAAGCTGGTTTCAACTGATGACACATTGATCAACATCTGTAAACATGAAACACTCTACGAGTAACAACTCAGTGTATTCAGTTCCCTTTGTCTTTCAATATGATCAATTTACCACTTGATCAAGTATTCTTGGATATCTACTAACTTCATTTGAGACTACTGCTTAATAGCAGGTTTTCTTCTTCTTTATCTTCTGAGATTCTTCTTGTAGGCATGTGTCATACCTCAATTTTTGACCCTAAGATCATACATCATTTGCATTTCAATCATCAATCAAGATCACAATCTTGAGGTATCATTTTGTCTTTGAGGGGAATCATCAAGCATTTATATCTTTTATTTGTTTGATACTAACCAAAATCCAAAAATATGTATTTTGTCTCTTTTGTTTATATTTTACAGGTAAAAGATCGGGCAAAAATCAAAACAGTGCAAGAAGAAAATTTTTGAAAATTTGAAGGTGGAAATCGATTTACCCATATGGGAAATCAATTTTCTGGGGCGAAAATTCAAAAAAAATAGAGAGGGAAGCATGACATCATTTTGGCACCTATTTTCTTTGATCATTTTTGTCATTTTACCAATTTTCCACCTCATCAAAAATAATTTCCTTCATTAAACCCACTTAAACCCCATTTTACCAATTAAATATCAATAAAACACAAGGTTAATTACCAAATGCTAAAAGACCAAATTGCCACTACTCTTGCTCCAATCCTATAAATAGAGGTCTCTACTCCCTCATTTCAAAAGCTTAGAAAGCCAATAAAACTCTTGCAATTTCTCTCTTCATCCCTACCAAATTCACCAAAGCTCTTTTTCTTTCATAAAGTTTTGTGAGTAACATCTTGAACCTCACAAACTTTGAGCTAAACCACCATTCATTTCACTCCTTTTTCTTCAATTGTTGAGAGATTAAGATTTGTGTTGGTGATTCTTGAATTGGACCTAAGTTTTGTTCAAGATTTGGTAATTTTCTTCATCCTTTTTCATCTATCATAATGTGATTCTTTTGTGCTTGTGTGTGATGCATCTTTGATGCTATATTGGTCCTATTTGATGGTGAGTTGATCGAAAATTCGTGCTCCAATTGATATGTGATCATAAGGTGTTTGTATGTTTGCTTAAGTCAAGTTTTATTAGGGGTTGCAAAACGGGCATGGCCCGCGGGGAAAGCCTGTTTCACCCGCACTTTTTCGCGGGGCGGGGGGAGGTTTTAGACCCGCTCTCTTTAGTGTGCCCGCCCCTCCCCGCCCCGTTTTTTTGCGGGCTTTTGCGGGCATGAGTTTTTTCATAATTTTACTATTTTTAGGCCTAAAAGGTTCAATGCCCGCGGACTTTCCCCGCCCTGCCCTCACTTTTTTGAGGGGCGGGCCAAGGTTTTAGACCCGCACTCTCTAATATGTCCGCCCCGCCCCGCCCCATTTTTTCGCGGGCTTTTGCGGTGCGGGCCTAAGCGGGGCGGCCATGCCCGTTTGCCACCCCTAAGTTTTATGCTTCCTAATGCTGATTTTTTGAAAGTTGCATGCATGAAATCGTTTTCCACCTTGTTTTTATGTCAATTTTGAACTCTGCACTCAGGAAATCGATTTCCAGTGAGGCAGAATGCTTATTTTTGCTATTTTTGACTTGTTTTTGGTTCTAACTCTTCTTCTACTCCTTTCTTTTGATATTTTCTTTGAATAACAAATTAGAGGCCTAATTTCTCTCTAATATCAATGGACTTAGGGCGCCGATAGGATGAGAATCCGAATCCGCAATATTAAGTGATTGAAATCATGGATGAAAGGAGCTTTCGAATGTGGTTCCATCTTTTATTTCTTTTCCTTTTGATCGATGAAAGTCTTAATACCTTGAGAATTCTTATGGATTCTTGGTGAAGACTAGATCGTTACCTATTTTCTTTTCGTGCGGTATTGCTTTCGGAGAGTGATCTACATATCGCTTCTCTCGCATGCATTAGCATATAAAGTTTTGACCGGCCTCGTTGTAGGGTGATTTCTATATAAATCACTTGGCGATCTACTTAACATAGCGCAATATTTCGTGTCCCGAATAAAAAGATCAAATATGGAAGAGAATTGTATGCGGTTGATTTAAGACTTATGGAGGTTTATCGTGTACTCGCTATGATTTTATCAAGCTTCTGATAAATGTCCATTGAATTTAAATCCGAGAACATCCTTCACTCACCATCGATCTTTATTACTAACTTTGATAACATGCTTGACAAGTTTCAAGATGGTTATCTTTAACATCTAACAATTGACTTTAATTTCCACAATTTATTATACCGCTCTTTATTTTTCGCTTTATTGCTTTATTTTATCATTTCATCATCTTTATGTTTCCGCCATTTTCTCTTTGTCCATTTGGACGTTTATATTCCGTTATTTTCTCTTTGTCCATTTGGACGTATTGTTTATGTTTCCGCTATTTTCTTTTCGTCCACTTGGACCATACTTTACTTTTATGCTAAAACACTAATAATCAACAAAAATCTAAAAAACGTTTAAGGCTCTCTTTTGGACTATTGGTTACTATCCCGAGCATTTTGGAGATGTGGACTTTTGGACTTAGTACCTCTGGACCCTTATTCTGTTATTACTCTGTGATTATTCTGTCTGTCTAGCATTGGATTGTTGTCTGTTTGTGTGTACATGTATTTCCACGAAAGCCTTTGATGGTTAATTCCAAGGCATCGTGATAAGGATTTTACCCGAAAATAGCCGTTACTCTGCCCGATTTTCGTCAGAATTTTAATGTGCTTAATGCAAAATGGTGCTAAAGATAATAAGTTCATTTGGATCCCCAAGTGATAATGTGTTGGTTTAGTGTCGATATTCCAAAGGATGGGAAATCTACCTTGACTCGTAATGTCAAGTGTTGGCTTCCTATTTCGGTTAGACCGTTTCTTTCCTTAGCTTTTATTTTACGCACTAGGGTAGCCTCTTCGTCTCTTGCCCCATTCTTAGATTTTCAAAATCTTCTCCCTTTTTCCAAAATCTTCTTATGTTTGTAAAACATTTTTAAAACCTTTATTTAAAATATATTTTTCCCTTAGTGGCCTTTTCTTCAAAACTTTAGACACGACTAATTGTTGAAACGAGTGGCAATACCCCACGATTTTGAAATTGATTGATATAATGAGATCTTTTACGCGTGAGAGAGATAGTGGCATACTCATTAATTTCTACCCGAGTTGGAGCCCTTCTTTCATTTGCGATGCAAAGAACTCATTTGTTCTCATGCTCAAGATCAATGGCTGAGTATTTCTCTCCGACGATGATAAAGTGTTTATTCGGTTTTTTAAAATGTTTTCCCTTTTAAGCGGAACTACATTAGCTCTGAATTCTCCATTGCACCGAGGAGGTATGTAGGCACAAGGCTTAATGCTTTGCCGAGCTTATTTTTAAAATAAGACAAACTCTTTTTTTAGCACACACGACACAGATTTTCAAAAAGGTTCCTGTGGAGTACCACAGATATGAGGGGTGCTTAAAACCTTTCCCTTGTATAATCAACACCCGTACCTAAGATCTCTTTTTGTTTTAAAAGCAAACTTTGGGCTTTCTTCGTTCTTTTCCCTTTTCCTCTGGAAACAATAAAGCGCGGTGGCAACTTTCACTGAAATATTGAGTCGAGTCAATATAATGGCTTTGATCTCATATTTTCCCCGCTACAGCATGTGATGTGTATTTCGACATTTGATTCATCATACACTTCGTGTAAGTTGCCTCTTGTGTAACTTCTGATGCATGACTTCTTATTTCTTCAATCAAGTGTTCATGCTTAGCTTCTTCATCTACAAATGCACAGGTGCATTATGCAGATTATTTCTTCTTCTTTTGTGTGGAATATTTCTTTGGTTGCACATTTTCCTCTTATCTCCAAGAATGATCCTTACTTGATATTTTCTTCTTTTTAACTTCCGGATCCATTCAAGGAATGGATGATCACTCACTCTTTATTTTGGATATATTGATGTTTCACTCTGAGTAAAGTGGATGGATTCCATATGCTGTGGTCACTCCATACTCTTCAAGTTCGAAGATTTGTTCTATTTATAACTTGGTGAGTGTTACCGTTAGAATCAGGTCGTTGAGGTTAGTTTGAATGTTGCTTTGAAAGCTTCGTCTAGATTTAGCCTTTTGTGACCTGTGTCATTCTTTGCATAACCTTATCCTTAGCATGACGATTTCAGTTAATGGCGTGTGTCTTTGGTTAAGCTTATCTTTTCAATGCGCTGCATGTGGCTTGCTTCTTCTTTTGACCTTGGGATTTGATCCATTTAATGTTGCAACCGTTTTGCTTATGATGATGTTTCTAACGGCTCTTCCCTTAGATTCTAAGCTCTATGTATTTAATTTAATCTGTATGCTGAGCTGTAGATTCTTCATTGGCGTGACTTCTGCTGATGTTTGTATGTTGTATGTCATTGTATCGTAGTCTTTAGGACTTGTTGCTTCAGAACTTCTGATCTTCATACTTGTGTGATCTTCTGATGTTTGCAAAGCTTCTTGTAATAATATTTCTTGTTCATTTCCTTGCAGCTACTGATGTACTTTCTGATTGAGGCTGTTGTATGTAGACTTTGATATTGCTTATTCTTCTGAGTAGTCTTGTCTCTGATTGTTGCTTCTCTTGCTTCTGATCTGCGATCTTTGGCTTGTTTGACGTGTTCTTAATCAGAACATCTGATAATGATATTTAGCTTTGAAAATTTTCTGGATATAGTTGTTGTACAATTTTTCTGATGAATCCTGTATAAGATTTATGACATAGTATCTGCATACTAAATGAAACCATTAGTAATAAAATTGTTACTTCATAAAATATATGTTCGTTATCATCAAAACCAGATTCCGAACATAGATTCTCAATCTTGTTCTAACAAATACCACAAACATACTGTCCAAAATGAGTCTCCTTTCCTCAAAGACTTCAAGGCACAAGGACATATTAAGAACCACGATCCTTTAGTCCTTAAATGGGATTATCAATTGTGGTTGGTGCACACCCATACACTACTTTCCTTTTTCTAGTTGAACAAGAATACACAACTAACTATTTTGATCTTCCGTATGAGAGTGAGAGAGAGAGAGAGAATCTCCTTGACATATTAGCCTGGACTCTATATACAAGGGCCTTGGATGAGATAACAAATTTCTACTGGACACTAGAGTTCAGCCTTTGCACTCTTACTTTCTTGGATCAAAAATAAACTGAACCAAGAGGTAGTCAATATGTAGATCATCATTCAACCATATCACTTATCTAAGACATTTTTTTCTAGATAAAAAACTTTAGATACATATGCCAGATGTCTTCACTTCCAAGTCAGGAGTACGTCCTAGACATATGTGATTATCACACATTTGTTTAGCACCCAAAGCATCTGCCACGCTACAGGAATTTGCACGCCTACTGATATGATGCTCCAACATTCAATAGAACATCAATTCCCTTATCAAGGAACACAATAAATTCCTTGATCACCTTCAAGGTCTTCAATGGAAGTCCATCTTCCAGCAATAATAAAGGCAGGCCCATTCTTCTAATTTACTCAAACTAGGAATAGTCACGTAGGTGTATATGATCACCATTGATAATTTCTTCTCCAATTTCTCATCCATGTAGAGAACAAATCACACGACAGAGATTCCACAATTAGAGGTGCAGTAGAACAGAACATGTAGGACATGTTAGTTAGTGGAGTTTGTATACATCAGCATTGAGAGGCGTAATACCTTTAACCAATCAGATAAATGTTATAACCTTATATCTAACATCCTTTCATGATACAGCGATCTTCAAACCTAATACTGGGAACAAGAAGCTTCTTTCCCTTAGATAGAATATTGAGACCAGTCTTCTGACCTATGCTTACCCAGAGTCCTTCAAAGCAAGCACCGGAACTTCTTCAAGAACACAAGTTCTTCAGAGATTCTTGGGTGTACCTTAGCGTCTTCTACACTTAGGTATTCCAGTCCTGTTGACCTTAATTCAACCATTGGTTTGACAATAACTCAAATGCAATATCCTTAACAAAGGAACCAACAGACATGTTGTGGAGAAAAATATATTCTCCCAACTTCTATCAGACATGTCTTGACATCTTGTCTGAGACATACATCCCTACACACACTATAAGCTACACCATGGAGAAAATTCTCTTCTTCTTGTAGCAACAAGGATCCACATACTTTCCTCTATCATACAATATCATACACTATTCTATATTCCTTGTTCTTCATGAATTGGATCATTAAGTCTTTCTTCCCTGTCCATTGAGCCCGAAAGTATCTTCCCTAAGTCTCACCCAGATACAGAACAAGATGCTTGCTCTAATACCAATTGAAATTCTGGCCTTCAGACTCAAGATGTACTATGATTTGCTGGGATATCTATTGAAGGATAGAAAAACACTTAGAAAGGGGGGGATTGAATAAGTGTGACTTTAAATCTTGGACGATAAAAATAAATTGCACAATTATTTTTATCCTGGTTCGCTGTTAACGAAGCTACTCCAGTCCACCCCCGCAGAGATGATTTACCTCAACCTGAGGATTTAATCCACTAATCGCACGGATTACAATGGTTTTCCACTTAGTCCACGACTAAGTCTTCTAGAGTATTCTTATCACAACTTGATCACTCCAGGAACAACTGCTTAGACAACTTCTAAGACTTTTCTAGAGTCTACTGATCAACCTGATCACTCTAGTTACAAACTGCTCAGCCAACTGCTAAGACTTCCTAGAGTATACTGATCACACGATCACTCTAGTTCCTTACAACTTAATGTAATCTATTCAAGAGTTTACAAATGCTTCTTAAAAGCTATAATCACAAACTGTGATATTTCTCTTAACGTTTAAGCTTAATCTCACTAAGATATTACAACAGCAATGTAGTGAGTTGATGAAGATTCTGAGCTTTGATTGAATAGCGTTTCAGCAAGTTTATTTTCGTTCAGAGTTGTTAAGAAATTGGTAAGAATTTGTAACCTTGCTTCTCATCAGAACTTCATATTTATAGGCGTTGAGAAGATGACCGTTGAGTGCATTTAATGCTTTGCGTGTTCCGTACAGCATTGCATTTAATGTTATACGCTTTTGTCAACTACCTCGAGCCTTGTTCACGCTGTGTCTACTGACGTTGCCTTTAGTAGCTTTAACGTTCCTTTTGTCAGTCAGCGTAGTCTGCCACCTGTACTTCCTTCTGATCTGATGTTTGTGAATACGACGTTTGAATATCATCAGAGTCAAAACAGCTTGGTGCATAGCATCTTCTGATCTTCTGATTTTGAAGTGCTTCTGTTGCGTGATACCATCTTCTGATCTTCAGTGCTTCTGATCTCATGTTCTTCTGATGCCATGTTCTGATTCTGCTTCGACCATCTTCTGATGTCTTGCCAGACCATGTTCTGATGTTGCATGCTGAACCATTTGAGACACAACTTCTGAGCACTGAATTATGCGTACTCTTTATATATATTTCCTGAAAGGGAAATTGCATTGGATTAGAGTACCATATTATCTTAAGCAAAATTCATATTATTGTTATCATCAAAACTAAGATAATTGATAAGAACAAATCTTGTTCTAACAATCTCCCCCTTTTTGATGATGACAAAAACATATATAAATGATATGAATTTGCGATCAGAAAGAGTAGACGGCAAAAGACAAATTACACAGCTATAGCATAAGCATATGAATATGTCTCCCCCTGAGATTAACAATCTCCCCCTGAGATAAATAATCTCCCCCTGAAATAAATACTCGAAGAACTTTGATAAAAGACTTCCCTGATTATTTCGGTAGAGATGATCATATAAGCTTCTGCCTTCAGAGAATTCATAGCTTCTGACTTCTGCTTCCATTGGACAGCTTCAGAACTTGAATTTCTTTAGATCCTTAGAACACTCACAGCTTCTGATTCCTGCTTCCATCGTGGACAGCTTCAGAACTTGAATTTCTTTGATCTTCAGAACATTCACAGCTTCTGACTTCTGCTTCCATTCAGGACAGCTTCAGAACTTGAATTTCTTTAATCTTCAGAACATTCACAGCTTCTGATTTCTGCTTCCATTCAGGACAGCTTCAGAACTTGAGTTTTCTGGATCTTTTAGAACATTCACATCTTCTGATTTCTGCTTCCCTCGGATAGCTTCAGAACTTTGAATGTCTACCAACATCACTTCATGCTAGATTTGTATCAGAACATTGTTGAATGTACCAGAGCATCATCAGAGCATCTCTACATCCTGAAATGTTACAGAACAAAAACTAAACGACAAAAGTCAGCATGAACGAGTTAGAACATAAAATGTATGTTTGAACACATTATATGTATCAGAGCCATATAGGCTGAAATAATGTATCAGAGCAAATAATGTATCAGAGCCATAACATTATATGTATCAGAGCAAATAGAATTTTGTCAGAACAGGATAGACAATGATATTCAAATTCTATTATCAGTGCTTCTGATTCATTCTTCTTTCTTGCTTCTGATCTCTGAAGCTTGACAGCACTCAGCTTGCTTCAGTTTCCAAGAGCTTATTCCTTTTACAGAATAACGCTTCTTATGGTTTTGCTTCTAGTGTTTGCTTCTGAAGATTCACTTCACTTCTCTGTACCTGCAAAACACTTAAACCATATAGAACTTGCAGTTCTTGTTAGTGAATGTGTGGGAGCCTTTACCCAGCAACTGATAGATTTAATCAAATCATTTATCATTTATCTTCTCCCCCTTTTTGTCATATCATCAAAAAGAATATTTAAAAGGATTCAGATGCAAAAAAAAACAACAAGTAGAATCACTATGGTCGGCGTCCCTTCAACTGCACGCGCGTTTATCCATGAATAGTAACGACAGGTTTACCATCCCGAGATAAAACGTAACAGCTGTTTTGCTTTAAAAGAGGTTCTGAATCAACTTAGACAATGAAACGTTAGTAATAACCGAATCATAATTTCTAAAAGATTTCAATCAGAACTTCTGATTGGAAAAACACATTTCATTTCAGAAGATACTCATATATAAGAACTTCTCATCTTTTCATTCTGGGCATAGATCCATACTGATGTTCTTCAGAATGAATTTAAACCTATCTTCAGCCAGGGGTTTTGTAAAGATATCAGCCCATTGATGGTCTGTATCCACAAAATTTAAAGAAATAACACCCTTCTGAACATAGTCCCTTATGAAATGATGTTTAATCTCAATATGTTTAGCTTTTGAATGAAGAATAGGATTCTTAGATAAACATATAGCAGAAGTATTATCACAGAATATAGGAATGTTACTCTCAAATATCTGATAATCTTCCAACTGACTCTTCATCCAGAGCATCTGTGTACTACAGCCAGCAGCAGCGACATATTCTGCTTCTGTTGTTGATAGAGCAATAGTTGCTTGCTTCTTGCTATACCAAGAGATCAAATGACTTCCAAGAAATTGGCAACTTCCTGAAGTACTTTTTCTTTCAATTCTGTCTCCAGCATAATCAGCATCACAGAATCCTACTAAGTTGTATTCTTTAGATTTTCTGTAAACTAAACCAACATTAGTAGTACCTTTCAGATACCTTAGAATTCTCTTAACAGCAGTTAAATGAGATTCTCTAGGATCTGATTGGAATCTAGCACACAAACAAACACTGAACAGAATGTCAGGTCTAGAAGCAGTCAAATATAGAAGAGATCCAATCATACCTCTGTATAACTTCTGATCTACCTTCTTACTTACCTCATCCTTACCTAGGATGCATGTTGGATGCATAGGAGTTTTGGCTTCTTTGCAGTCCAGAAGATTAAACTTCTTCAGAAGTTCCTTCACATACTTGGTTTGGTGAACATATGTTCCTTCTGATGTTTGATTTATTTGTATTCCAAGGAAATACTTGAGTTCTCCCATCATGCTCATTTCAAACTCAGCCTGCATAGACTTAGCAAACTCCTTTCCAAGTGTAGCATTAGATGTTCCAAAAATAATATCATCTACATATATTTGACAGATTAAAATATCCTTTTCAAAGGTTTTACAGAAGAGAGTAGTGTCCACTTTTCCTCTAGTGAAACCATTATCCAGAAGGAAAGAACTTAAGCGTTCATACCAAGCTCTGGGAGCCTGTTTTCAATCCATACAATGATTTCTTAAGTTTAAAAACATGATTAGGAGACATAGAGTCTTCAAAACCAGGAGGTTGATGGACATAAACTTCTTCATCTATATAACCATTTAAGAAGGCACTCTTAACATCCATCTGATAGAGAGTGATGTTATGTTGAGTGGCAAAAGAAATTAATAGACGAATAGACTCTAACCTGGCCACTGGTGCAAAGGTTTCTGTATAGTCAATCCCTTCTTGCTGACTATAACCCTGAGCCACCAATCTGGCTTTGTTCCTTACCACCTCACCTTTCTCACTGAGCTTGTTTCTGAAGACCCATTTTGTACCAATTATATTGAATCCATCTGGTCTAGGAACAAGATCCCAAACATCATTCCTTGTAAACTGATTCAGTTCTTCTTGCATAGCAATTATCCAGTCTGGATCTTCTAGAGCATGATCAACAGAAGTTGGCTCGATCAAAGATACAAGACCTAATTGACAGTCTGCATTGTTCTTAAGGAATGCTCTTGTTCTGATTGGATCATCCTTCTTTCCAAGAATGACATCTTCTGAATGACCAGAGATGAGTCTGGATGATCTTCTGACAGATGGTTCTTCAGAAATACTTAGATCCTCCAGAGAAGCTGATACTTGATCTTCAGATTCTTTGCTTCTGAGAAGCTCTGCTTCTGATGCATTGCTTCTTGGCTCAGCAACTTCTGATATGTCAATATCATAACCTGCAAAATTATCAACCTGCTTTGGTTTTTCAGAACCAAGCTTATCATCAAACCTGATATTGATTGATTCTTCCACAATCAATGTTTCAGTATTGTATACTCTGTAGCCTTTTGAGCGTTCAGAATATCCAAGAAGAAAACACTTTTGAGCTTTGGAATCAAACTTACCAAGACGATCTTTAGTGTTCAGAATAAAACATACACATCCAAAAGGATGGAAATATGAAATGTTGGGCTTTTTATTCTTCCACAATTCATAGGGAGTCTTATTTAGAATAGGTCTGATAGAGATTCTATTCTGAATATAGCATGCAGTGTTTATTGCTTCTGCCCAGAAATGCTTAGCCATATTGGTTTCATTGATCATGGTTCTGGCCATTTCTTGCAGAGTCCTATTCTTTCGCTCTACAACCCCATTTTGCTGTGGAGTTCTAGGACAAGAGAAATCATGGGCAATACCATTCTCTTTGAAGAACTCTTCAAAGGATCTGTTCTCAAATTCACCACCATGATCACTTCTGACCTTTATGATTTTACACTCTTTTTCAGATTGAATCTGAATGCAGAAATCAAAGAACACTGAATGAGTCTCATCCTTGTGTTTCAAGAATTTTACCCACGTCCAGCGACTATAATCATCTACGATGACTAATCCATATTTCTTTCCTCTGACAGATGCTGTTTTGACTGGTCCAAACAGATCAATGTGCAAGAGTTCTAATGGCCTTGAGGTAGAAACAACATTCTTAGACTTGAATGCAGGTTTGGAGAACTTGCCCTTCTGACATGCTTCACAAAGAGCATCTGATTTGAATTTCAGATTAGGGAGTCCTCTGACAAGATTCAGTTTGTTAATCTGAGAGATCTTTCTCAAACTAGCATGACCTAATCTCCTGTGCCAGACCCACTGCTCTTCAGAAACAGACATAAGACAAGTCACCTTCTGACTCATAAGATCTTGCAGATCTGTCTTATAAATGTTGTTCTTCCTCTTGCCTGTAAATAGGATTGAGCCATCCTTCTGATTTACAGCCTTGCAAGACTTTTGATTGAAGATTATATCATAACCATTGTCACTTAATTGACTGATAGATAAGAGGTTATGAGTTAATCCTTCTACAAGAAGTACATTAGAAATGGAAGGGGAGTTACCAGACTTTATAGTTCCAGAGCCAATTATCTTGCCCTTCTGATCTCCTCCAAACTTGACTTCTCCTCCAGACTTAAGCACCAGGTCTTGGAACATAGACCTTCTTCCTGTCATGTGTCGTGAGCATCCAGAGTCCAGGTACCATGACATGTTGTGCTTTGTCCTTCTTGCAGCCAAGGATATCTGCAATAGGAATAATCTTATCCTTAGGTACCCACATTTTCTTGGGTCCTTTCTTGTTAGATTTTCTCAAGTTCTGATTGAACTTGGGTTTGACATTATAAGCAATAGGAGGAACAGCATGATAATTTTTAATATGAGTTTCATGATATTTCCTAGGTTGTGTCACATGCTTCTTGGTGTGTGTTATGTGAAAACTTTGTGCATGTGAAGTGTGCCTAATATCATGAGAGTGACCATACTTGAACTGATCATACAATGGCTTGTATGTGAGTTTCATTTCATCAACAGGTTCAAGTTTGTATGGGGTTTCACCCTCATAACCAATGCCAACTCTTTTATTTCCAGACACAGCATATATCATAGAAGCTAGCTGACTTCTGCCAATACTTCTAGATAAGAACTTCCTGAAACTTAAATCATATTCTTTCAGAATATGGTTTAGACTAGGAGTGGATTTTTCTGAATTAGAAGGAGATCCAACATCATTGGATAATTTTAAAAGTTTATCTTTCAATTCAGAATTTTCCAATTCAAGCCTCTTTGTTTCAAATTCAAATAGCTTTTTCAGCTTTTTGTATTTAATACAAATCTGAGACTTGGATTCCAGAAGTTCAGTTAATCCGGAAACTAACTCATCTCTAGTAAGTTCAGAAAATACCTCTTCAGAATCTGATTCTGATGTAGATTCTGATCCGTCATCTTCTGTCGCCATCAGCGCACAGTTAGCCTGCTCATCTTCTGAATCATCTTCTGACTCATCCCAGGTTGCCATAAGACCTTTCTTCTTATGAAACTTCTTCTTGGGATTCTCCTTCTGAAGATTTGGACATTCATTCCTGAAGTGTCCTGGTTTATTGCATTCATAGCACATGACCTTCTTCTTGTCAGATCTTCTGTCATCAGAAGATTCTCCATGTTCAAATTTCTTTGAACTTCTGAAGCCTCTGAACTTCCTTTGCTTGGTCTTCCAGAGTTGATTTAGCCTTCTGGAGATCAAGGACAGTTCATCTTCTTCTTCAGATTCTGATTCTTCAGGATCTTCTTCTTTGGCCTGAAAAGCGTTAGTGCATTTCTTGATATTAGATTTTAATGCAATAGATTTACCTTTCTTTTGAGGCTCATTTGCATCCAGCTCTATTTCATGACTTCTCAAGGCACTGATGAGCTCTTCCAGAGAAACTTCATTCAGATTCTTTGCAATCTTGAATGCAGTCACCATAGGACCCCATCTTCTGGGTAAGCTTCTGATGATCTTCTTTACGTGATCAGCCTTGGTGTATCCCTTGTCAAGAACTCTCAATCCAGCAGTAAGAGTTTGAAATCTTGAAAACATCTTTTCAATGTCTTCATCATCCTCCATCTTGAAGGCTTCATACTTCTGGATTAAAGCTAGAGCTTTAGTCTCCTTGACTTGAGCATTTCCTTCATGAGTCATTTTCAAGGACTCATATATGTCATAGGCCGTTTCCCTGTTAGATATCTTCTCATACTCAGCATGAGAGATAGCATTCAGCAAAACAGTTCTGCATTTATGATGATTCCTGAAAAGCTTTTTCTGATCATCATCCATTTCTTGCCTTGTTAGCTTTACGCCTCTGGCATTTACAGGATGTTTGTAACCATCCATCAGAAGATCCCATAGATCACCATCTAGACCCAGAAAGTAACTTTCCAGTTTATCTTTCCAGTATTCAAAGTTTTCACCATCAAATACCGGCGGTCTTGTATAACCATTGTTACCGTTGTATTGCTCAGCAGAGCCAGATGTAGATGCAGGTGGATTTGTCGGAGTTTCACCAGCCATCTTTTAAATGCGTTTTTCTCTTCCTGAATCTTTTCTAAACACGGTTAAGTGCTTGCACCTTAGAACCGGCGCTCTGATGCCAATTGAAGGATAGAAAAACACTTAGAAAGGGGGGGATTGAATAAGTGTGACTTTAAATCTTGGACGATAAAAATAAATTACACAATTATTTTTATCCTGGTTCGTTGTTAACGAAGCTACTCCAGTCCACCCCCGCAGAGATGATTTACCTCAACCTGAGGATTTAATCCACTAATCGCACGGATTACAATGGTTTTCCACTTAGTCCACGACTAAGTCTTCTAGAGTATTCTGATCACAACTTGATCACTCCAGGAACAACTGCTTAGACAACTTCTAAGACTTTTCTAGAGTCTACTGATCAACCTGATCACTCTAGTTACAAACTGCTCAGCCAACTGCTAAGACTTCCTAGAGTATACTGATCACACGATCACTCTAGTTCCTTACAACTTAATGTAATCTATTCAAGAGTTTACAAATGCTTCTTAAAAGCTATAATCACAAACTGTGATATTTCTCTTAACGTTTAAGCTTAATCTCACTAAGATATTACAACAGCAATGTAGTGAGTTGATGAAGATTCTGAGCTTTGATTGAATAGCGTTTCAGCAAGTTTATTTTCGTTCAGAGTTGTTAAGAAATTGGTAAGAATTTGTAACCTTGCTTCTCATCAGAACTTCATATTTATAGGCGTTAAGAAGATGACCGTTGAGTGCATTTAATGCTTTGCGTGTTCCGTACAGCATTGCATTTAATGTTATACGCTTTTGTCAACTACCTCGAGCCTTGTTCACGCTGTGTCTACTGACGTTGCCTTTAGTAGCTTTAACGTTCCTTTTGTCAGTCAGCGTAGTCTGCCACCTGTACTTCCTTCTGATCTGATGTTTGTGAATACGACGTTTGAATATCATCAGAGTCAAAACAGCTTGGTGCATAGCATCTTCTGATCTTCTGATTTTGAAGTGCTTCTGTTGCGTGATACCATCTTCTGATCTTCAGTGCTTCTGATCTCATGTTCTTCTGATGCCATGTTCTGATTCTGCTTCGACCATCTTCTGATGTCTTGCCAGACCATGTTCTGATGTTGCATGCTGAACCATTTGAGACACAACTTCTGAGCACTGAATTATGCGTACTCTTTATATATATTTCCTGAAAGGGAAATTGCATTGGATTAGAGTACCATATTATCTTAAGCAAAATTCATATTATTGTTATCATCAAAACTAAGATAATTGATAAGAACAAATCTTGTTCTAACAATCTGATCTGACGCATCATTCAAGAAACATATATTCATGAATTAAAACAATGCTGGAAAGTAATTGAACACACATGATTGTTAACCCATTTCGGTTTAAAACAACACCTACTCTGGGGGCTATCAAGCCATTAGCAGTATCAATTCAAAGCAAAAAACCTCCGGTTTTTGACTTCTCACTTAATCCCTACCCAGTGCAACTTCTATCTAAGAACTTCCTAAATAACATAAACCCCTCTCACTTCCAATCACCGTAGTGATGTCTCACACTAACGACACACGTTACTGATATTGACGGCCCTTGACCATAATTGTCAATTACAAATAATACACGATTAAGACTCCTTTAGTCAACAAATACTTGATCTTGCTTAAAACCTTTGATCAAGAACAATAGCTTGAAACACAAGCAACACACACTCAGATAATTGTATCAATGATACCTAAGCAACACAAATGCATCAAATACTTAACAACTTATGAATGAATGGCAAAAACTACAACTCGATAAACAGTCCTACTCTTATATCAACATGATATTAGAGAGGTTCGCATTAAAAGGAAAAACCCTAACCTAATCCTGTAAGCTCTTCTTTTCAAAAGGTTTATAGCTTGCTATTTATAGCACACATCTGGTCTGGACTTGGGCTTCAATATGCAGTAGGGAAACGGCTAGAGATCTGCAAGATATTCTCCAAGAAAATAGATCTTCAATCATTAGTTTCATAAATATTCTCCAAATTTAGAATCCAGTCAAATCTCTTTTAACAGATAAAATCTTTTATCCGCTTAGATTAAGCGTTATATTGGATTGCATAATATTCTCTAAATATTATGCATCTGTAACAACTTAACCAGAATCTAGAAGCCCAACTTAACACTTAGTCACAATGTTAGATGATATTTGCATAAGACATCTTGTTCGACATGTTATACTAGATGCAGTAAATATAACATTATGTTCAACATATATCTTTTACAATGTTGAAACATTCTATATAACATGTTGTTGTCTAATTTGTTTTACTAAAATTAATGCCAACCTTACAAACTTAGAGAATTAACAGGTTAGAGCAACCTATTTTAGGTTGGGGTCACCGTTCGATAACAGGGGTTCAAAATGGCGGTGAGTGTTGCAATCGGGGAAATTGTTTAGTGAAAGCTCAATGAAATTTATTCAAGAGGAAACTGCCAAAGCTAACACACATGGTGTTACAGTGTTTGACTGTATTAAAGGTTGGTTCAGTGTATAGGAGACAATGAATCATAATGAGGGTAGGTTAAGGGGGCACTATCGCGTCGAACTAGATAGTCTTTGGTGCGACTGTGTAAAGTTCCAAGCATTTCGTTATGCCTTGCTATCACGTCATAGCAACATGTGCACAGTCTTGCCTGGATCCTAGAAGACATATATCTCCCGTGTACAATGTCGAAAATGTATTAAATGTGTACATCAATACGTTTTCGGTGGTAGCAAAGGAGCATTATTGGCTTGCCTATCAAGGCGACATTGTTTGGCACAACGACCAGATGCGACAGAAGAAAAAGGGCCGCCCTAACAGCATCCGTATTCGAACCGAAATGGATACGGCAAATAAAATGATCCGATTATGCAGTACATGTCGTCAACCGGGTCACAATCAAAATAATTGTTTAAATATTGGGTCTAGCTCTGCAACATAAATTTTTATGTCAATCTTAATATGTATTTTATTTTTTGTAACCAAAAAATTTCAATCTAAATTAGACTCTCATGGTTCATATTCCATTAAACATTCAGGTACAACATACTAAACGCAATCACGCAAACAACAACAAGGAAAAAAATAAAACAACTGAGCACATCATAAAAACGCATCATCATATGGTCCAAGCATCCTCATAAGTACGCTGTAGTCGTTTTTCACGGGTTTTCATGAACGAGATACTCCATTTGTATTGGATACCGTAACTTGCCTGTCAATTCTTCTGATCTTTTCATCGTCAAGAATGTCTCTGTCTAAACATCTGATCAGACTCATCTGAAAAATGTTCGAACGTCTGCGTATTTCAAAGTTTGATCTTCATCCCAAGCTGTTGCCGAAAAAAAAAGATGAGCATCTCTTTTGATCGTTGTTAAAAATATGGAAGCAGGACTAGAAGATATTTTTTGGAATGCAATTAGGAGAGAAGTGTGGAAAATAGTTGAGAATGATGGTTGTATTTATAAAAAACCCAAACCAACCGAGTAGCTTAAACTTTAAGTGCATGCGCCACAGTGCATGGCATGACAGAGAAGCCTGCGCCATGCAGGGTGGCGCCTCCTCTTTATTTTAAGTGCACGGGCCATACAGAGTGTCGCCTCCTAGTGTGGCGATATATTTTTTCTGAAAAGTGATTAAATTGATTTTTTTTTTAAAAGTGTGGTTATTTTAAAAAAAGAAATTTTAAAAATGATTATTTAGAAAGAAAAAATATCTCAAAGAAACATCCGTCTCGAAAACACTTTAATTTTATATTTAATTTTTTTTCTCTATGTTAGTGTTAGAATGTTATAAGTATTTAATAGTTATCTTTATGTTTTTTAAAGTAAACAATTTTTCACATAATTTTATTTTTGTATTGTTATTTGTTAACTACCACAATTTATTTTCAAGTTTTCACTTTATATTATTGTGTTTGTGTTTCATAGTATTTTTAAATTTTTTAAACATTTAGATACTTATGCAATTTCAAATATTTAATTTTAATCAGAAAACTTATATATGTTGACTTTACATAATGGATAAGAAGAGCAAAGTCAAAAGGACCGTCTAACTTTAATAAAAGCTTAAATGAGTGATGTGAGACAATCTAATGTTATAAAAATGGGAGGACACTTATAAATTTAAAAATAGGTGGGAAGGATTTTGAAATTAAGCTAAGGAATTAATCATGTCAAAACTAGTTGGCCAGGTATTGGGTGGATGATGTTGAATATTGTGTTAAGAAATGTAGTTGGGCTTAATTCATCCTACAAAATTGGTTTGTAGGGTTGTTTTCACTTATAAGGATATGTTCAGGTTATATATGTCCGATGTGGGACTCTTAACACACCCCTCACGCCCAGGATTAGACAACTGGAGTGTGAAAATAAATGGTGGGTGGTCCGATAGAGGAAACCATAATAGGTGGCCCACCGAATCTTAAACTAGGCTCTAATACCATGTTAAAAAATGTGATTGGGCCTAACTCATCCTACAAAACCAACTTGTAGTATGAGGATTGCCTCCACTTATAAGAACATGTTCATCTCATATATTGTTCGATGTGGAACTCTTAACAACATGTCCCAACCAAAGTCCAAATTATTATTCATCTCACTATTCAATTTTTTAAATAAATGCTTCGTGCACACAACAATATTTTCCTTCATACTACTCCTACATCTTAAATTGGAAGGAAAAAAAAAAAAAGAAAAGAAAAACTTGTCTAAAAATGAGTGTGTGATCCTCGTTTTATTTTTCAAGAAGGGGAAGTAATGTTAAAAATAGATAACTTCTCTCCCTATCACAAAAAGTTAGGTAGTATACATTCAATCAATCACAATATCCCATTTCATTTGAACATATTTAATTAATTCTAAAATAATACAATTATTTGTTGTTTCCAAAATATTTTACACTAGAGATAACTCTATCAAACTTTTTTAATTGGATAGATAAGAATTCACCCTTTTAATTTCATAGAGTACAGATATAAGAAGGAAACGATTGCGTACGTGGCTACATTATATATATTTACAAAGTGTGTTTATTACTTTAAAACTGTTTGTTTTGGAAAAAAATAGTATTTTTTTATAATTCTTCTTCATCTGAAAAATTTTAGTATAATGAAATTGTAAAAAGAAATATTATGAAAAAACAACATCCCATAATCGGTACAATGACGAGAAAAGAACTATTATTTATAAGAAAAATATTACAAAATATTCTTGAACTACACAAAAAAAAATTCAATGTCATATTTAAAATAGAATTTATATAAGACAAATTTTGAATAAGACTTTTATATGAATGGTAGAAAGAAAGAAAACCAAAAGCTTCGTATTTTCATTAATTTTGTAACACATGAATATATTTTAAATATCAAGGACAATGTTATTTAAATATCCAAGATTCAAGAAATAAAAAGATATTTTATTTTGATATGAATACTCTATAGACTATAAAATATATAACAAAAAATATTATAGTAGGAAAAAAATACACATGAGGTTTGACGACAAGAATTTGACCATAACAAGTTAAAACTAGTGAAAGAATTTGCAGATTTATAGATAACATGGGAACCTAAGATAGCTCATGGAAGAAGTCGTTGGTACATCATGATGGAATTACATCAAAATTTGCGGAGAATTCTAAATCAATTTTGATAAATAAGATTCAATCACACCAATCAAATTTGTCTCTCGTTATTTACTCTTCAATTGAGTGAATCAACCAACCTTAGTTGCAAGATGATTTTGCTGCACAATTGATAGTGGAAGAAGAAAAAATGAATTGGAGAAAAAAGAAATTATGGTTTTAACGAAAAGATAGGGAAGAAGAAGAGATTATCTGCAGAGTTTCTCTCTGCTCTAAAAATTGTAATTTTATTCTTTTCAACGGCAAGTGCACTCTCACACACTTTACAACAATAGGGTAACTCCCTATTTATAAATTTATAGTTTCCTTGTTCCTTAAGCAAACTACGAAATATCTAATTCTACCAAGACAAACAATATAAGCCAAAGTTGAAATTCATGCCGAGGTACACTACTTCGACGGTTCGACAACACTAGGTGTTTCGATAATAACATACTTCGACACCATGAATTACATTCTCAACACACCACATAATTCATTGTGTCTAACCTATCTATATTCATCATTGATCTTAACTTCTTAAACACTTCAACCTGTACTCATTTTGTCATGATGTCTGCAATCTAATTCTCAGTTCTGCATTGTTCCAAGTTCATCATTCCTTTTGCTACCTGCTCTTGAAGAAAATGGAACCTCATTTCGATGTGCTTGCTTCTTCCCTGTGTTATCAGATTTTTCGCTAGATTGATTGCACATGTTGTCAATATTCATGGTAATTGCTCCATGATTTCTTCGACCAGATTCACCATCCATGTTGCATGACATGCACAAAGAGAAACATCTATGTACTCTGCTTCACACGAAGATAGTGCTTTTACTAGTTCTTTTCTCAAACTTCAAGCAACTGGTGTACCACCTAGCATAAACACATATCCAACTATTAGAACATAGTTTGGTTCTAATCATATTTTAATATTTTGATGATAACAAACAAATAAATTTTGTATAAGCAAACATGGTACTCTAATTATATATGTCTGATTTCAGAAGATGTACCAGTACCGGCACGCTAAGAACTTGGAATAAAATTAAAGCTGGATAAATGCAAGAGATACTCAAGTTTTCAAGGCAACTTTTGGTACTGCACCAAACCGCTGCGATTACACCTACAACAGAAGTTGAAATACAAAGCCGAACAGAAGATCACGAAAGAATATATCTACAACAGAAGCTGAAATACATAGTTGCTCAGAAGATCACGAAGACTGATTCAAAATAAAGCCGTTAAAGACATAATCATTAGTAAAACGGCTGCAACACTCCAAAAGTGCAATTCCCAAGGTTGATTGAAGAATCTATCCACGTGCAAATCCTTGGAAGAAAACAAAAGCCGAGACAAACACGCAAACCATTTAATGCTGCGAAAAGGAGTTGAAGTTAACGGGTAAAAGTCCTGAGTCTATATATACTCATGATCTCTTGAATCAAATACAATAATCACACACGAGAACATCATTATTCTGAAGATCATCAAGTGTGAAGAAAAACTCTCTGAAACAAATTTTCATATTCATTCTCAGAGTTCATTACTTTGTACCTAATCTTAGTGAAATATCACAGTGGTGATTACAGCTTTCTAGAAGCAATACTATACACTGTCATCAGAAGTTACGTGGTAACTGAGTCCTTGAGAGACCGGTTGGGTCAGGAGTCTCAAGAAGTCTAGGACTAGTTGAGTCTTAGAAGCTGGTTAGTCACAAACAGTTGGTTTGTGCAGGATTGTTAGTCACAAGCAGTTTGGCTCGTGCACTGTATAGTGAGTCACGGTAGTTGGTCGTGCAAGTGTAATCAGATTCTGATTATAATGGATTAAGTCCTCGTTGAGAGAGGCAAATCACCTTGTTGAGGGTGGACTGGAGGTAGCCTTATTGAGAAGGTGAACCAAGATAAAAATAATTGTGTTTTTTTATCCTTCATCAAGTTTTTTATTTTAAGAATCTCTTATTCAACCCCCCTTCTAAGTGTTTTCTCAACCTTCACCAACTGTGTATTGTTTATCCTCAACATCACTACACTTACTTGAATCGGTGTATCCCACTAGCTTGCATTCTTTTCCTTCACCGGCTGCAGGAAATAAAATTCCATAGTCCAGAGTTCCTTTGGAATACCTTAGTATCCTCTTCGTCGTTGCTAGATGTTATACGTTTGTCTTATCAATGAATCTACTCACCATACCTACACCGTATGCTAGATTAGTCCTTGTGTGACAAATGTAACGCCCGAAAATATAAGTATATGCTTAATTTGGACATTTGTGAAGTTTATCGGAATCTTACCATTTTTGGAGTCGTTTCAGTCGGTATTAGTTCGGGATGGCGGACTAATATTTAATTGAAGGTTTTCATATTTTTGGTACTAGATGAAGGATAGAAAAACACTTAGAAAGGGGGGGTTTGAATAAGTGTAGTCTAAAAACTTGAACGATAAAAACAAATTGCACAGTTATTTTTATCCTGGTTCGTTGTTAACTAAACTACTCCAGTCCACCCCCTTGGAGTGATTTACCTCACCTGAGGATTTAATCCACTAATCTCAACAGATTACAATGGTTTTCCACTTAGTCCGCGACTAAGTCTTCTAGAGTATCCTAATAACAACCTGATCACTCCAGGAACAATTGCTTAGACACAAGCTAAGACTTTCTAGAGTATCCTGACCACCACGTGATCACTCTAGTTACAACTGCTTAGACACAAGCTAAGACTTCCTAGAGTATCCTGATCACACTTGATCACTCTAGTTACTTACAAATTAATGTAATCAAATTCTAAGAGTATTACAATGCTTCTGAAAAGCTATAATCACAACAGTGATATTTCTCTTAAAGTTTAAGCTTAATCTCACTAATATATTACAACAGCAATGTAGTGAGCTTTGATGAAGATGAAGTTTGAGAGCTTTGATTTGAACAGCGTTTCAGCAAGTTAATTATCAGCAGATTCGGTAACCTTGCTTCTCATCAGAACTTCATATTTATAGGCACTTGAGAAGATGACCGTTGGGAGCATTTAATGCTTTGCGTATTCCGTACAACATTGCATTTAATGTTTCACTCTTTTGTCAACTACCTCGAGCCTTGTTTACGCTGTGTCTACTGACGTTGCCTTTAATAGCTTCTAACGTTCCTTTTGTCAGTCAGCGTAGTCTGCCATCTTGTACTTGCTTCTGATCTGATGTTTGTGTATACGACGTTTGAATATCATCAGAGTCAAACAGCATGGTGCAAAGCATCTTCTTGTCTTCTGACCTTGAAGTGCTTCTGAGCGTGATACCATGAGAACTTCAGTGCTTCTGCTTCTGATCTCAAGTTCTTCTGATGCTTCCATAGACCCATGTTCTGATTCTGCTTGACCATCTTCTGATGTCTTGCCAGACCATGTTCTGATGTTGCATGCTGAACCTTCTGAGTCAAAGCTTCTGAGCGCTGATTTGTGCATACTCTTTATATATTTCCTGAAGAGGGAAATTGCAGTGTATTAGAGTACCACATTATCTCACACAAAATTCATATCCTTGTTATCATCAAAACTAAGAATATTGATCAGAACAAATCTTGTTCTAACAATCTCCCCCTTTTTGATGATGACAAAAACATATATAAATGATATGAATTTGCGATCAGAAAGAGCAGACGGCTAAAGACAATTACACAGCTAAAGCATAAGCATGTGAATATGTCTCCCCCTGAGATTTACAATCCCCCCCTGAGATGAATAATCTCCCCCTGAAATTAATACTAGAAGAATTTTAATAATAAAGGACTTCCCTGAGTATTTCAGTAGAGACGTTCACAGTGCTTGATCTTCAGAACATTCATGACTTCTGATTCTTGCTTCCATAGGACAGCTTCAGAACTTGAATTTCTTTGATCTTCAGAACATTCACAGCTTCTCATTCTTGCTTCCATCGGACAGCTTCAGAACTTGAATTTCTTTGATCTTTAGAACATTCACAGCTTCTGATTCTTGCTTCCATCGGACAGCTTCAGAACTTGAATTTCTTTGATCTTCAGAACATTCACAGCTTCTGATTCTTGCTTCCATCAGGACAGCTTCAGAGCTTGAATTTCTTCTTACATCACTTCATGCTAGATTGTATCAGAACATTGTTGAATGTACCAGAGCATCATCAGAGCATCTCTACATCCTGAAATGTTACAAAACAAAGCTAAACGACAAAAGTCAGCATGAATGAGTCAGAACACATAATATGTATCAGAGCCACATAATATGTATCAGAACAAATGGACATAATGTTTCAGAGCATATTCTATCATCAGAATATCTGAACATTCTTCCTTCTTGCTTCTTGCTTCTGATTCTGAAGCTTCATAGCACTCAGCTTGCTTCAAGAATCCAAGAGCTTGATTAAGGATCTTCAATTCCTGCAATAACAAAACTTAAAGCGTAGAACTTTGCAAGTTCTGTTAGAAATGTGGGGCCTTTTTACCCGGTAACTGATAGTATTAATCAGATCATTTATCACATATTTCTCCCCCTTTTTGTCATAACATCAAAAACATAAAAGATTCAGATGAAAAACAAAAGGAAACAGATGGAAGAAACAGATAGCTTTCATTTAGGCTCAAGAAGACAGAAGTACAGAAGTACAAGAGGATAAGCAAGAGAAGATGCACAAAAACAGATGCAGCAAAGCAAAAAACGAAAACAAAACAACTAAGACTCAATCTAAGATGACCCTAGCTTCGACAAGATCTTGGCCAGCATATCTTAAACCCCATTGTTGTGCTCATTCTGCCTCTCCATGAAATCTCTAAACTCAGCATTGAATGAGCTTTGCTCATCCTGGTTCTTCTGAATAACTTCCAGAGTCCTTGCAAGACGGGAAGGTTCATCAGAAGAAGCTTCACAACTTCTATCCACAGGGATGGCATTGTGATTTGTAGCTTCCATTGATAGATCATTTGCAGGGTTTTCCTTAACAGGAACTGTTTCAGCAACATTATCTTCTACATCTGCTTCTTGCATAGAAGCATCTCCATATTCTGCAGCCGGAATCTCAGAATCTCCATTCTCAAGTGCCTGAAGAATGGCAGCTAGATTCCTAGGGGCAGAAGGACCTTCAACTTCTGGTGGGTCAACAACTTCTGGAATGACCAAGCTTGGGTCTTTCTTAGAAGGGTTTTCCCTTAGAAAGTTAAAGAGAGTCTTGAAGTCTCCAACCAAGACAAAGAAATGAGGTTTCCAAACCACAATTTCTCTGCAAGGGTTAGCTTCCAATGCAGCAGCCAATCTTGCTTCTTCCAATTCGTCCACAAACTGCTTCTCCTCAACAGCAACACAATTTCTGAGAGGATGGTAGTATATACCATTATCACCCTCCAAAAGGTAACCAGGGGCAGCAACCACTAGTCTCTTCTGTACTCCCATTGCTCCTACTTGAAAATCCTGGCGAAAGCTTCTCCAGAGATTTCTTGTAGAAACATCATCCAGACCATTTAGGAAGGCATCCTTCAGAAGATCTAGACTGCTAATCACCTCATGTCTGAACAGTTCCAAGTAGGCATAGGTTTCAGGTTCAGGTGGATTGAAGGTGAATTTGTAGTCAGGGTAGAGAAGGCAGTAGGGTTTGGATTTTCTGATAGGTAAGGGATGGGATAAAGAAGGTGGAGGTGCGGTGGATGAGGAAGAAGGAACATCTGAGAGAATGATTGATGTGGATGGAGTATCAGAAAATATAGGTTGTGAAGAGGATGGAGTATTTATGAAGAGGATTGGTGAGTAAGATTTATCAGAAGGCGTTGGGGGAAGAATACTTAGAGGTGTGGGGTTTAGAATGGGAGTGGAAAGAGATGATGGAGAAGGATTTGGTATAGTGAAGTTGATTTTTGGTTCAGAAGGAGGTGATTGGGCAGAAGGTTTAGGAACAGAAGGAGGTGGAGTAAAAACATGCCTGGTGACGGATTCAGAAGAAGCATATGTAGATCTGGTGGTGCGAAAAGAGTCTCTGATCCTTTTATCCCTGTATTTAGGAGAGTACACTTTGTCAGGATCATAGGTGACCCTCAGCTTCTTGGATTTCTTAGCCTCATCTTCTTGGGCTTTTCTTTTTAGCCTTGCCTGTTGTTCCTTCTGATCCTTCTTCAGAAGATCAGCTTTGGACAGAAGTACTCTGCCACGGATCCAAGCAGGATCAATATCTGATTGCTTTCTAACACAATCTTCCAGGTAAAGCTTGACAACCTGATGAAGTTCTTTATGAAACAAAGAGACAAAACCTTCAACAGCAACTCTTCTTGTCAGAATGTCAGGAAAGCTTGTGCATACAGAAGATACATTCTGGATGAGCTCTAGTCTGAATAAATCCACACCATTGAAGATAGGACCCTGAACTACTCCAAGAAAATGGGACGCATCAAGTGTTCTGATGGAGTCCAGCAATTTGCTTTCAATCAGAATGTCTGACATCATTCTTCCGAAAGGAATAGTCTTTCTAGGAATATGAGGGTACTTCGCCCTTTCATCTTCTCTTGATTCAACTATAGAAGTCTTCAGATTCTCAAATAGAATGTGAGAGATGTTGAGTTCTATCTTTCTGCCAATGCAGAAGAGAGTATACTTGTGATCCGGACTGATGTAGGCGGAGGGAGAGAACATCTTCTTTCTGTGGTGAAGAGAACCCAAAATAATCTCAGCCCATACTTGATAAAACGGCCTCAAAGTGCCCGTTTTATGAGAATTAGCTCCGAAAGCAAGAGAGATTTGATTTTCAACTTGATGCCAGTTAACCGTTCCAGGTCGAAAGCCGGACCAACCTTCTTCATCATTCAGATTGTACAACTTCCTGATGAGTTTTTCAGTAATAACCACTTCATGCCCTAGCACAAAGGAAATTATAGCAGTTGGGGTAACCGTTGCATGTACCTAGAAATCCTTCACAAGTTCAGGATAAATTGGTCCAACCAATCTATCAAGATATTTCGACCATCCTTGCTCCAATATTCTGACGTCACACAGAAAACCATTTGCTCTAAGGTTGTCAAAATCCACAGCAGATTCACAAAGAACTTCCAGTTCGTCCATGGGAATCATGCATGTTTTCAAAGGAGCATACCCATATTTGCGTAGAAGAATCTGTGTAGAAGTGAGACTTTCTGCTGGGTTTGATGAACTTGAAGATGAGTTCATGATGATTATGCTTTGAGATCAAATCAGAAACTAGGGTTTGAAAACAAATGCAACGAAAGAGATACACAAAGGAGAGAGAGAGAGAAAAAGAAGAAATGAAGATGAAGCGGGTTATTTAAACGATTTAAAAGAAAGAATTAAAATAAAGAAAAAAATAAAAAACGGTTTTGAAAGAAATTGATTTCAAGAAAAAAAGACATCATTACGCATTTAATGAGAAATGACATTAGGAGAGAGAACACGGTAAATGAAATGATTTAACACATTTACCTAGGTCGGCGTCTTTTCAACTGCACGCTTGTACTGACCGTACATACACGCGTTCAT
>NC_081184.1:98301956-98366178 GCF_029867415.1 Vicia villosa | reverse complement strand
ATATATTACCAACAAGGAACCTCCACTGAGCGGAAGGATTCTCAAGTGCGCCTGCACATGACTATACCCTCCACCTAATTTCTTATGTGTACTTAATCCGGGTTAGGATTTGTCCATAATGTATCACTTGTAACAGAACCACACAAGTAACAGAACCAAAGAATCACACATGTAACAAAAATTAAAATAAAAACAATAATTAAAAATAACCCTTCCTTTGGAAACAATAAAAAGATTTTCCCCAGTGAAGTCGCCATTTTTCTGTCGCGGGCGAAAAACCGTTTTGTTCCTCTTTTTTGTGGGATGAGACACCTGATGCCTTCTTTGGGCTCGAGTGCTCATAAAAATGATTTTTCTTTTATTTCGACCAAACTTTTTATTGTTTCCAAAAGAGGAAAAGGAAAAAAGCTGCAATAACCTAAAAGTGGGGGGAGATCTTGGGTAAGAGGGTTGGTTATACGAAGGGAAGGTATTAGCACCCAACGTATCTGTAGTACTCTACAGGGTTCTTTATTGTTTTTTTATTCCATGTTACGGTGGAGGTTCTGTTGTGAAATAGGTGGGACCTAAGGTGTTTGTTTGATTATGCTCGCAAAGATCATCGCGATCCTCTGCATACATATCCCTTAGAGGGAATCAGAGCATCTGTAGCTCGGGGTCTACGGGTGCTAAGGTTTGAATGGTTTTTTGTGTTTTGTTTTGCTCGCCAAGGATCGACCTTGTGCCTACGTATTCTCAAAGGGATATTGAGAAAGTCAGAGCAATCGTAGTTCCCACTTATGCTAGTGGAAGCAAAGGAAAATAGACAAATGTCGTCTAAATGCTAGATGTATCTAATCTATATCATCACATACATCTGTTTGATTTTTGTTTGTTTAACCAGCCTTGTGGCAAAAACTTTCAATGAAGTCAGCCTTGTGACAAAAAGTTTTGATTAATCAGCCAGCCTCGTGGCAAAAGTTTCAATGAAGTCAGCCTTGTGACAAAACTTTGATTAATCATCCAGTACGGTGGTAAAACAGTTTGATTGATTAGCCAGCCTTGTGGCAAAAGAAGATTGATTGATTAGCCAGCCTTGTGGCAAAAAAGTTTGATTTTTGATTGATTGTTTGTGATGATATATAAGAGATACTCCTAGCATAGAGGTGAAAAATGTCTAATCTCCTAGGGTATTTGTTTTGGATATTGGGGGTGCTTATAAGAAGCCCGTGGGTCCTTGTACGAAGCCCAAGAGGAGGCTATCCGAGGGTCCTTGCATTGTAAGCCCAAGAGGAGGCTATGGGAGGGACAATCCAGGGTCCTTGCATTGTAAGCCCAAGAGGAGGCTATGGGAGGGACACTCGTTTGTACAAAGCCCAAGGGGAGGCATGGTATAGTTGGTTTGAGCTCTTAGAGCGATTTCACTGGGAAACCATACTCTATGTCCTAACCTAAACTAGTGGAGATTCTTTGCACGAAGCCCAATAGGAGGCTATGGGGAACCTAGTGTTGTACTAAGTTGAACAAGTATATATAACACAAACACACATATGAACAAGTACGAACAAATATGCACAAGTACATGAACAAATATGAACAGTTATATATGACAGAGTGTGTGTATATAATGGAGTTTATGAAGGAAATATACCTGTAAGCATGATCCATTTGTATACACAGGGCTCGGGACTCACACTCGGGGAGAGGTCCACTTGAGTTTATTCAAAGCTATTTAAACAGGTATTTACAAAAGGGCTTGGGACTTATACCTACATGGAGGCCCATGGTATTTTTGGGAAGATTTAAAGAAACCTTCATTTTTGGTTTGTTATTCAAAGTTAAAAAACAGATTGAGATATGTACAAAAGGTGTATGTACAAAAAGGCGTACAATGAAATACCTAATTTCATGTACTGGAATGGGTATGTACGAAAGGGCTCGGGACTTATACCTACATGGAGGCCCATGGTATATTGAAAAGTTTTGTTTCTTTGGAGTTTTGTTGCTTTGAAAATGATTTGAAAATTGTTTGAAAATTGTTTATTTTGAAGAAGTTTTATTGTTTTGAAGAATGTTTTGAAAACGGTAAGAAAAGAAATGAAATGGGACTTACACTCTCTAATATTCGAGAGGCCCCACTTCGTTTTGAAAATCAATTGATCAATTAAAAAGATTTAATCAAAAGTTTTCTTTGAGAATCAAAAAGAAATGGTTTATCGTTTTTGAAAAGAATCGCGATCGCTTGTTTTAAAACGATTTGATTTTGACAAAAGTCAACTTAATTAAGTTAAAACAAGTTTTAATGCTTAATTAAGACCTAAATGATTATGGTTTGATCACAAAAAATATTTACAAGTGATTAGGTTAAAAAATTAAATGAAAAAACAATATTTAAAGTATTAAAAATACTTAAAAATAAGTCATTTTAAACCTAAATAAAAACATATTAAATAAATATTTTTTGATGATTTTTTTTGATATTGTCAAAATAGGTATATTAAATAAGAAGTGTGTAAAAAATGAAGAAAAAATAATGAATTTTGATTGGTTAAATTAATTGATGAAGTTTGTTAAAAAATGAAAGAAAACAAGTGGTAAAAAATTGGTTTTGTCTCCACTAGGGTTTGAACCCACGCCCTCTCTCTCACAACTCAAAACACTTGCCAACTGAGCTGCGCGCGCAGCTTGTAACATACATGCTTCTATTGAATTATATTTTAAACTTAGCATTTGAAATTTCCAAACCAAAACTGGCGCCAAGAACACACCTTCAACTGATTTTCAAAAATCTTCAAAACTGTGTTGTTTTGATTAATCAAAGGGTCTATCTCACTCGGTTTTTCACGAGGAACATGATGATGGCCTTTAATTTCATTTATTTTCACTCTAAGGGGGTCAATTTTCGCATGAACATGAAGAACCCTAAAACTGAATTTGATCGTGAAATCGTGTATGTGCAAGTTATGATGCAATTGATTGAGGGTTAATGATCCTCATGTGTGCAGAAATGAGATGGTATGTTCATATTTCATTTATGATGCGTGGAGAGTAGAGTTTGAAGTTCAAGTGCACTTACCTCAAAAACGGCCAAACTGAGAATTGGATTTTGATCTGGAGGTGTTACAGATGCTTTGTATCAATCTGAATAGCTTCTATGATGATTATGGAAGGTGTCTGGATGTCTGGAACAAATTGAATTCATCTGAGCATAGTCATGGGACCCGATCTGCAGTTGCTTGGAGTGAGGATCGAATCTGATGATGGAGGTGTTTCAGGTCATGGATGATGATTGGTATAGCTCATATATGATATATGGAATGTGTTTGAAGCATTAGTTTGGACAGAAATGAGCTTGTGTGGATTTTGGCATGATAAGGCTCATTTGATGTTCATATGGAGGTTGAAAAGTGAATCTGAGTTTTGGGGTGATTTGGGGTGTGTGAGTGGTTCAAACACATCCCATATGATGTTTATGAGTTGTTAGAACCATCACTTTGGCCATAACTTCAATGATTTGGAGGTTGAGTTTTCTACCTCTTTGAAAACTATGAAACTTGTAATTCAAGAAAGAAGAGAGAAAACCTATAATTGTGAGGTTTTGGTGTGAATTGAAGAGTGATTTGCACCTCTATTTATAGGCCAAAGTTTCTGAATACAAAGCTCTTGCAAGTTGATCAAGAATGATGATTTGGCTTAAGAGATAAAATGGAATCTTTCACATTAAATGCAAATGGTTAAAAGTGACTTAACCATGGTTATTTCTCAAGCTTCTTATCCTCTTCCATTCTGATCTCAAATCAGAAAATATCTACCAATTATTGCTTCTATGCATCATTACTTGGATCATTTGGCAAATTGGTTCATAACTTAGTGAAAATGGCATGTAATTTCAAGTGAAAAGTTCACTAATGTCAAAATTCAAAACCATGGCTACACTCCATATTTTTTCATGCTCTTGGACATTTTGGAAAGCTCGTATTACACACTTCAAAACCCTAGTTGAAAGTTTCTTCAAGATCCTTAAGGAAGTGGGTGAAAAAGATCCATGAACTTTGAGAAAAATGAAGTTTTAAGTGAAGTTTTCAAAAAGTACCAACTTTGAAGCACCATATCTCTTAAATGGTTGATCTTATGGAAAAAATTTATATGTGTCAAAGTTGTTTATTGGATCAAAATCGACAACTTTCATGTTGGAAGTTTTTTTCAGTTTGTAGGTGAAATTTTGAGTTATTCCCTTTCAAAGTTTGGAAAAAACCATTGAAAAACACTTAGAAATTTTTCTAAGTATGAAAGTCAAACTTTTGACTTTTTGATTCTTGATTGATTTTCTTGATTTTTCTTGATCAAATGACTTCTCATATCATATATTGATGATTAAAAACTTCAAAAGTCATGGTTGACCAAAATTCCCCAAAAGTCAATGGTGATCTTGTATAGTTGACTTTTTCAGACGAATCGCGTTTCTGGAGTTTTCAATGAAACAGGCTATCCTCATCAAATGAATGGTATGAATGGATCACATTGAAGCATTAGAGGATATTGAGCCATGGTTTGAGTTGTGACATCTTGTTCTGATTAAAAAGTCAGTTATTCAGTGAATTAGGTCAAAAACCCTAATTGTCGACCAGATGAAATTGATGACTGTGGATCTTGAATTGAGATGTAATCTCCATTGGATATTGTCATAGGGATTATTTGAGGATGATTGAAACCTTTGATTGACTTCCTGGGGGTTTTTAGGGTTTCCCAAATGTGATCCCTGATTTCAGTCCCTGATAGTTCAAAACTCTGATCTGAGGATTTGTCTGATCAATCTTTGTGTAGGAGATGTTATGAGCCAATGGATTAGGCCAAAATGATGCACTTGGGGTCTTGAGGTCATGTCCCAAGTCATTAGGTCAAATCCTGAGCAAAAGTCAGGAGTATACTGTCTTCAGTCAAAACCCTAATCTGATTGATTCAAAGCTGCTGAGCTTGTTGAAATGAATCTCTGAGGACCAAATGTTGATTGTTGATGAAGATGATTCATTTGAGATGAAGGGAGAACAAAACCCTAGTTGATTGTTACTTGTACTGATGAGTGGTTTCTTGATTAAACCCTGCTGAGTCACAAGTAGCAAACACAAGCTATGCAATTTGTTAGAGATGCAAATGATGCATATGCAATGATATGAGGTGGTATCTTAGGTCAAAAATTGGGGTATGACAGGATGCTTAACCTTGCTTGGAACCTCCTGAATTGTTCTGTGGTCCTCCAACTGCAAGTGCTCCAAATGAGAGGTGAAGATGATGATTCTCCACGCCCAGAAGTGTTCCATAGGTTTGGATCACCTCTAAATGCCTCCCTCAATGTGTTTGAATACTTACTTTCAAAGAGAGAGCTTTGGTTTGAAGAATCCGAGTCTTCTTGCCAAAGGACCTTTGAAAAAACTAAGTATGAAGAAAGAAAAGAGAAAGCAAGAATTGTGTTTCTTTGGTGTGTTTTTCTACTGAGGTATGCTCTCCTATTTATAGGCAAATGGTTCAGTATAGTTGCAGAGGAGTGAGGTTGATTTGGTTTTCTTGGCCATGAAGGAAGTTTGCAAATATCTCTTATGCAATGATGAGAATTTTGATTCCATTTGATCAATCCCCTAGCCCTCGATTTTGCTTGATCTTAGGGGACAAATCTGAGACAGAAATGAGCTCCAATTGGTTGGGAAGAGATTCCTTTGGTGATTCATCAATTTGCCATAAATTCCTAAATGTAATCATTACATAATCACATGCCTTTGTTTTTGGGAATCTTCTCTAATCCTTATGCAATGATGAAATTGGATGTATGGTGTGCTTGCAGATGTATTAGAGGTCGGGTAGCATCATTTAGAGAAGGCATTTGCACAAAATTGCAAAGTTCCAATTTGTACATGACCTATAATTTCACCTTATGAGGCCAACTTTGAACAAGCATAACTCCTAGCTCAAAATGAATTTGGAGAAGGTTGAGCACAATTTGGAAAGCCCTAAACATCTACTTCAAATCATTAGTTTGGGGTTTCTTCAGAATCATTTGGGAAAATTGTGAAAAATGAGCCCAAAGTTGGATGAAAACTAGGTTAAAAACACTTAGAAAAATTTCTAAGTTTTTATAACCTAAAGCTAGAAAATTCCAAATCTCTTAAATGGTTGATCTTTTGAAAAACGTTCTTATGTAAGATGTTGCTTTATTTTGCAAGATCTACAACTTTCATGTTGGAAGTTTTTTGAGTTGTGTAGGTGAAATTTTGAGTTCCCACAATGCCCTCAAAAACCCTAATTCCCGACTTTTCGCTCCTTGATGATTCTTCTTGAATTTCTTTGGTCAAATGACTTTAATATCCATATATTGATGATATTGATCTTTGAAAGTCATGGTTTGACCAAAAATCTTAAAAGTCAAAGGTGATCCCATACAGTTGACTTTTTCCAAATAAAGTGAGATTTTGGACTTTTGTGTGGAATTAAGATCTTCTCCTCAAATGAGTGATGTAAATGGGTTATATTGAGGTAGTAGAGGTTCTTGAATCATGCCTTGAGTTTTGGATCCATGCCCTGATTAAAAGTCAACTATCCAGATGAATTAGGTTAAAAACCCTAATTGTCGACCAGATGAAATTGGTGACTGTGGATCTTGAATTGAGGTGTGATGTCCAGTGGATCTTATTGTATGGATCATTTGAAGATGATTGAAGTCTTTAATAGATGTCCTGGAGCTTTTTAGGGTTTCCCAAAGGTGATCCCTGATTTCAGTCCTTGATAGGCTCAAAAACCCTAGTCTGGTGACTTGAGTATACCTGTACTCAGATGACTGAGTGTCTAATCAATCATAGGTGAATATAAAAAGTGAAGCTTTTGAGTCCTATGATTGTGTTAGAGACCAATCCTTCTATTGATTGATCCTTTGCCTGAGTTTTCTTGTCTTTGAACATCCTTGATTAAATGCCAGATGAAGAAGTGACTGCTCTGGGTACTTGCTTTGACCTGATGAAAATCCTGAAGATATGTCATCTCAGGGGGGTCAAAAATTAGGGTATGACAAAGCCCAAGTAAAGATTTTACTCGTTCTGCTTCTTCTATTCTTCTTCTTCGCTGCCTTCGTACTTTATGCATGTGCCATCTGCTGTAAATTTGTGTGTGAATGGATCTTGTTTGGTTGTGTTGTTGCTCTGTGTGTTTTTGTTTTATGGTTTGTAGTGCATTGCTTGTTGTCCTGCTGCAGGTCAGTGCCTTGTGTTTGCAGGTTGTGATGAGTTTCTATGTGTTTATGGCATGAGGTTTATTGGTGGAAGAAGATTTTTTTAGTAGTTTCAGTATATTATTCTTCCTCCCTTTATAGTGGTTTTATGTGTTTATTTATAGTAATGAGTTTCAAATTTTTGAGTGAAAAAGTGAGGGAGAATTGAGTCCATTTCAGGAAAAAATGAGTGAAAATTAATTATAGATTTGAGTTTGAATAAAGGGAGAGGAAATTTGAAGATGTGTTGTTATTTATATTCAATCGATGACTCTTGAATATCAGTATTCAATGGGTAAGTTCTTTTCATTTTTCCGTGTTGCTTTAGAGCTTACCAAAAAATTACTAACATGTATATAATATAATAATAATTGATATTAAAATAGCATTATAAAATATATTGTTAGAAAATGTATTATAAAAATAAGGTTTAAATGGAGTTTTGCCCCCCCAAATTTCTCAATTGCTTGATTTTGTTCCTTCATGTTTTAATTGTTTGATTTTGGTCCTTCAAATTTTTTAATTGCTTGATTTTGACCCTTTAAGTTTCAATTGTTTGATTTTGGCCTCTCAAATTTGTCCCTTTTTGCATTTGATAGTCTCTTAATGAGATATGGACTAAAATTTTCCTTTTTTATTGCTTTTTCTCTTTTTTTTCTTATTTTAATAATTTCACTCTCTATAATTTTATTTTTCTTCTCTTTTTAATAGTTGAGCTTTGAATGTAATATTTTGAAAATTTAAAATATTTCATTCAACTCAGAATATACGGACCAGCATGCAATATTCCTTATTAAAAAAATTAAAATTCTATACGACTAGTAGGATTGCTAGACTTTGGGACTTCATACTTAAATATGAGGGAATTAAAAAAATCTCATACATAATTAAAGAATTCAAAAATATGTGTGAAGTTTAATAGGTTTTATTATCATTCTTTTTCTTTACAAAAACTCACAAATAGTTTTTTATCCTAATAAGTTTTGAAGTACAACCACTTAAATAATAGAATACCATATCAATGTGTATATATTGAAATATTAGTATTAACAATTATCGCCCTATTTAATTTGGTTTTAAACGAGTGAAATTCATCATACATAAGTCAAATGTTTATTAAGCCTCATTTATTGAAAACAAATTAGATATTAATTTTCTTAGATTTAAATCATAATTCAACTCTTATAAATCAAGGAAATATGTTTTACAAAATTCATTTATCTTTTTTAATCTTCACATTTGGGTACGTACGATTTTTCCATATTTTATTTTATTGTTGATTTCCTTTTTATTATTATATGTTATTTGTATGTTGTTTATAATTTAGTTTTTGTTGATATATGTTGTATACTGTTTAAACTATGTTGTTGTTGATAAAAATTGTATGTCTATGGTGATTTAGGTTTTGTTGATATATGTTGTATATTGTTTAAGGTGTGTTGTTGTGGATAAAAGTTGGATGTTGTTTATAATTTAGTTTTTGTTGATATATGTTGTTGTTGATAAAAGTTGTATGTTGTTGATGACAAAAGTTGATGTTGTTGATGATGAGTTATATGTTGCAAGTTGTTGATTTTTAATAATATATGTTGTATATTGCAGCTTTCACTACGTTAAACCAACACTTTTACTAGATGACTTTATTATGTCATATTTGGTTTGAGTGTTTTACCAACTCATCACTAAATAAATAACCTTTCTAATTGAATGATAAATTTATAATATAAAAAGTTAAGTTATTTTATAAAACAATTTAATTGATCAAGGTTTTTCGAGCTTTATTCCTTCCATTTTACGTAACTTTCTCCCTCTTTGAGAGAAAGTTAAAATTTGGGCTAAATACCATTTTTCGTCCCTTATCTTTAGCTCGGGGTCCAGTTTAGTCCTTTAATTTTTAAAAAGACCAATATAGTCCCTTATGTCTTCAAACGGTGTCATTTAGGTCCTTTCCGTCTGATTTTCACAAACGGCGTTAATTTTTGACTATGTGGTATCTAACGTGTGCACGTGTGGCATCAGTTCATCAAAGGGTCCCGAAAATTCCAAAAAATAGTACCAAAAGTATGTCATTGAAAATAATCGTACCATGGTCCCCATAGTTACTTGAATAGATACTTTACCACTTGGCTACATCATATTTGTTTGTTTGTTTTACAAATAAGATATATACTAACAAACCATATGTTTTCCAATGTAACAAAATACATTTTATCCTCAATGCAGCCACACGTTTTCCAACACCATTGCTGAAGAAATCCATAAATCGAAACTAAGAACCCAGAAATTGAAACCCAAATACCTTGCAAGAGATATGATATTCATATGTTAAGAGTAATACCTTTCTTTTTCTCTTCTGATTTTTGTTCTTTACGTTCACCTAATCGTTCAAATTCCAAAACCCTAATTTTCCCTAATTCATTCTATTTCTCTCAATCATTACCATTTCATGCGTGGTTTTTTTTGTCTGACTTATAATTAAGAGTGAAATTATGCATAATTATGGAATGAAACGACCGGATCTGTTATTGAATTATATGTTTGGTCCAATCAAATCTCCATTAACACCATTCACGTCACTTTTAGTTTCCTCTGGTCCAACAATAACACCAGCAACAACTGGGTCTATTATTGAATTATAAGTTTGGTATCTTTCTACAAAACATAAATTATGGATGAAAAAATCGATCCAGTATTTTTATCTGAGAATGCATCCTTTGTCCATCTCTTCATATGTGTTTTGGTTAACTAGCTGAACCGACATCATTATTTTCTGTCTGGCCATTCTCATAATTCTACTTGGTTATGGCATTGGCCTGAAAATAGAGTTTAAGTGAGTAAAATATTTATTTTCTTCTCAATTTCTTTGATATGATGAGTTCAAAAGTTGATCTGCATCAATATTTGTTCATATGGTTATTGATTGATAATCATTGATTTACCGCGCTTATGAAGTTACAGTTTAAGAATCATATAGTAACTCGAGCATGCTTATGTTTGATGATATATTATTACACTTGATAGATGATTTCCGCTGCATAGAAATTTTAGATGCTTTCATGCTTTATAAAATTAATTCAGTTTTCCTTCTAAGATATCCATATCATTTGGTTTTTGAAAATTTAAAATTAAGCATACTTATGCACCCTACTGATGCATTAGACTTGTCTTAAATGTTACATTTTTTTATTACATAGGCTAGTAATGTAAAAGATGCTTTAGCAAAGCCTATATATACATGTCTGTTTGATTGGCTGGTTGAACAAATAAACCTCAATTTGCAAGATCCAAAAAATCATTCAAGTAATCACATCTTACGAAAAAGTATGAGTTATAATGTTGGTTAAATGGCCTAGTGGTACTTTCTCATGTATGTGAGCAATGCGTACCTGGTTTGATTCCAGGTTGGATTATATGACCTTGATGATGGAGATATGCCACGTCAATGCTAATAACACATGTGGATATTAAATACACAAATTAACTAACGGATGTTGATAGAAGTATTAACGTGGTCCATTTTAAAAAGTTAAGGGATCTATTTGCACTTTTAAAAATTAAGGGACTAAACTGGACACCGAGCTAAAGATAAGGGACGAAAAAGGGTATTTAGCCTAAAAGTTGGTTTGCTGCTAGTATCTCTTCAATCAATATTTCCTTCTTTACTAGTTTAATAAACTAGTAGAGAATGAAGGGTTGGTTGAAGAGTCACAAGCATTGAACCTAAGGATCAGGTTCTTATGACTAGATTGTCTTTTTGAATGTTGGTGGCTCCTAGTGATGATTCTTCTTCCTTGGGGTCTAGGTACCGACTGAAGTGGCGCCCTTAGTGGTAACAACGAATATTATCCCATATAAAACTCTTGAGGTGGAACGAATGACTATTGCGGCGAATGGTTTTTCTAATCATGAGCCTTCATTGTCACCCTCTCCTATTAAGAGAACTCGGGGTGATAGCCTATTGATTCATGTTAAAGAAGGTTCTTTTAAATGGGTTCGCTTGTCGGAGGGTATCGAGCAGGAGGATATTACTTCTTTCCTCTAGCTTCCTGATATTTTTTCATCTAAGGTTCCTAGCACCCTAAAGGAATTTATTATTTTTGTGGCCAATCAGGAATTGGCTTTTGTGCGGAACTTATTTGCAGCTAATAGGTGGGGTCTTTTTGCAAACACTTCTCGTACTTTTTTCAAGGCTGAATCCATGGTTTCTTTGGTAGCCGTTGGCAGGAAGACATTCTAGGGTCGGGCGACCTTTCTAGGGAGTGTGATGAGCTGAAGGAGAAATATGATACCCTTGAGCATGACCATTTTGAATGTGAAAAGGAGTTGACCCTTTTGCGGGAAAAAGTTGAGTTTGTTAACCTTTGCAGGAAGGGGTAGACCAGTACAATCATCCGTCTATTTTGGCCATTCAGATAACAAAGTTGACGAATCTCTAGTTGATGCAGAGGAACACTGGAAGAAGACTTCTTAAGAGGTGACTGAGGCGTGTCAGGCGTCTGAAGCAGATCAGAAAATTCTTCAACAGAAGAACAATGACAGGATCAATGCTTTAAAAATCCTTGAAAAAGAAGTGGCAAGTACACAACACACACACACACACACACACACACACACACACACACACACACACACACACACACACACACACACATATATATATCGTTTCCATCTATATGCTTGTGCTTTTTCTCTTTCATATTGCGCTCTTTTCAACCGTTGTTATTGTCCGGTTGAGACTAGAGGATAGATAAGGTTTGCTTTCGAGCCCTGCAGTTTGCACAATATGTTTGTTATGCAGAGTAGTAAATAATATTTGCTTAAAGTGTAAATGACCTGAAGTCTTATGCAAAGTCATGCATGGCTTATTTATTTGGGAGTGTGTAATGTTAAGATATACGCGGTGTTCTAGTGGAATTCCTAGCCAGTCGGGTGTGGTTGTAATTAGAGTATGCTTGCGCGGGGGAAGTGTTAGTACAACATAATGTGTATATTTATCAAATCAGAGCTGATGAAATTTGAGTTTGGCTATGGGAGTTTATGCCTTAAATTGTACTTGTTAGTATTTCGTGCATAACCAAATAGACGCAGTTATGCTTTAATTATGTTTTACAAGGATAAGGCATGAGTCTAGTTTAGTGTGGTTTTGTTTTGAATTATACTTACAAGCGGTGGACATGAAACCGATTAGAAGTGGCTATAATTTTTTGAACTGTGTTCCACGTCATAGAAGATCATTCTTGGCCAAGGGTTAAGGATCCCTATCGCTTCCCCCAAGGTAAAGCTTGATTTGAGGTGTGCGTCTCCAGGCTATACCTCTCTTGCCATTGGATCGGCTAGATCTAAAGGGAGGTGCGCTACCTACTCGTGAATGCGTGTATTTCTTTGATATAAGATATTTCGAATGATGTATTCAGACGTGTAAAGCGCTATGAGAAATGGATTATTGTATTCGGGAGTTTAAAGTGTTTCCAACAGCACCCCTAAATTCTAAATGTGCGCAAGATGTCTGATGGGTGCAATTACCGTGCATAGATAAAAATCTATGCACCATGCATAGATTATTATGGACCCTTGGATCAAATTCTAGACATCAATTGTTATTACTCAATACTCAATACTCAATACTCAATACTCAATACTCAATATGGACCCTTATGCATATTAGCCAAAACCATGTCCGATGTGTTATTTATTGTAGTCAGACTTGCAAAACGTCTTTTGACAGCAGCCTAACAATATTTAGATCGAATCAACGTGAACTACATTATAAATTATAGACCTCCCATAAGAAATCATAGGATATTTCACTCTCACAAATATCTTCCAATTGAACATCCGGTTGAAGAAGATGTTCATTCCTTATTGGAAAAAAAAAAAAACATACATACAAATCTAATAATTTTATAATCGTTACTAAAATACATGTTATAAATAATTCTCGAATCGGTATGCATACATTTTTACATTATTGATCATAGATTAATGAAAGTAGAAATATATGCATTACAAAAACAATGACTTCTTCGTAAAATTTTAACTATCACATTATTATCAATTATCTGACTATTTAATCAATAGAAATTAGTCATCAGTAAAACCGATCAATATTTTACATTATCATTTAAATATAATAAAAAATAAAAAAATACACATATAACTGAAAATAAAAAATAAAAAATACACACATATAACTGAAAATAAAAAGAACCTATCTATTCTCATCTCTCAAAATTGTGATAGTTAACAATATATCAAATCACAATAAACAAAACAAAGCCAAAATAATAAAATTTCTTATATATAACATCCAACCATATATTAAAAACAACAATATAAAAAATAAAAAAAATCTCTCTGATTCATCAAAACATGTTTCATGGTTTCTCCAAATGGATTCCAGAACATCCACCTAATGTATCATAGTTAACAAATCTACTTGGAGCTGAGTTATGCCTATACCCTTTTGGCAAACAGTTCGTAACTTGTCTCCCTTGGAAGAATCTTTGGTTATGATCCAAACGAGGCTTCAAATTATTTTCAGCTTGAGATGAAAAAAGTGGCCTTGTGACAGTACTAGGAGCACTACTAGGAATGATCCTAGCAGCCATGGTTGTGTGTAGGGAATTTAGTGAGAGAAGAAAGGAAAGAGCTAGAAGGGTAATGAGATGTTTAGTAGACATGGAAGATTGTTGTATGAGTTTTGTGTTTGAATATGTGTGAAAAATAATGTGTGAGAGTTTTGTGGTGGATTGTGGAGAAGAGATGAGAGAAAGTGTGTTAAATAGGCTCGTGAATAGGTGATGAATGTTGCAGATATTTGAACAGCTAATGGGAAGTACAGTTTGTGAAATGGGAGGTGTGTGATAGTGTGAGTTGGCGAGGTGGGTGATGTGATGTATATTTTTTTTCTGTGAAGGAAGTGAGAATGCTCGTGAGTTCTTGGTTTAATGTTATTGCAATATGAAATATTTTTGTGATTTCTTTGCTCTTAGACTAAAGTAGTAATATTTTATTTGTGTAAACATTTAGCACAAGATTGACTTTTGAATTAGAGTAAGCCTAACAATATTAAATAATAAAAATTACTAAAGTTGATTTCAATTAAAATAGAAGTTAAAGTGATTTAGATTTAAATAAATTAATGTAAAAATAAATTATAGTATTAAAATGGTGTTCAAACTCAATATAATAAACAAATAAATGTATCAAGAGTGATTTGCAATTGTTATTGTGAAAGGTAGTTATTATTCTAACTTTTTCATATTAAGAATTTAAAAAAATTTAAATCACTTTTTCTTTCAAAACATAAATAAACACAATAAAATTTTTGAAATTATATTTTAAAATAAAAATTTTCATTAAAAAAAAGTCAAAATAGACTATATTAATTACCAATGTGTTATTTGTTCGAATCAGGTCGGACCATCTCGTTTAAAGACTTAAAATAAATTTTAAAATAAATTTTTTAAAATAAATTTTTTAAAATAAATTTAAAAATTGATCTTTGTTATTGTCAAGAATTTAATCCAAATAACTAAAAAATATGGTCTCCTTTTTAGCAAGTCAACTATGAAAATACATACAATAAATATATTATTTTATATTTTATAATTGAATTGAATTTTTAAAAAAAATTTAATTTAAAATTTAAAGTTTTAAACCTTAATTTTACCAACTCAACTATGAAAATACATTCATTTTATAATTATATTAAATTTTCTCAAACTTTTTAATTTAAAATTTAAAGTTTCAAACCTTAATTTTAACTGCTTGAACTTTGAACATACCCTGATTCGGACGGTAAAGAAAATAATTTCTACCATTTGCATTCAACAACTTGTCCAATAGAGATTACTCACTACTTAAAAGTGGTAGATCTTCTTACTTAAAATCCTAGTTATGAAAAATGTTTCAAGAATTAATATCATGACTATCACTATATAGTTGTTTTTTTCTACAAAACTATATCCCTATAGTACTAGTAGTTGCTAACTCATCACAATTAAATGGTTGGTAACCCACAAAACAAGCCTCATCAATCATATTTAGGTATGGTAGCTAGCTTTAACCCCGTCCACAAATTATCAAAAACCTCTTCTCCCTTTAACATCACCCCACCTATAAAGTTGCTATTAAATCACTTCTTTAAAATTTCACAGGGAGCCAATAGTTTTATTGATGGGTTATAGGGAGCCAAAACTTGCTGGTTATTAATTAATATAGATGGATGAGATATGACATTTATTTTAATTATTCAACTACAAGCCGATACCAATCACTTGTCACATTTTAAAGGGTATATATATATATATATATATATATATATATATATATATATATATATATATATATATATATATATATATATATATAAAATATCACTGTCCCTATCTTCTTTTCACCATCTCCCTTAACATTTTATAATGTTAATTATGCAAGTGGTTTGAAATTTAATAGACATCGATTATAGTCTGCCTTATAAACTACTCACATTCAATATAACTTATTATCCCATCTGTAACAATTTTATTAAACTTCATCTTTATTAACTATTGAAGTCTTAAGTGTTTTTTTCTTATGTCTCATAAAATGTACCTTATTTGTATTTTTTAAACAATTATCTTTTTAAAATATTAATATTGTTAGGAAAACCTCCACTGAAGCACAAGATGAATAAAGAGGAAGATGAAAGAATTGCATAGAGAGAGAAAAAAAGAAACTGTAACTAACTTTCTATCTCAAAATGTAAAATTTAATTATGTTACAAATGCAACTCTCAATGGATTTATATACTAACACCCAAATGTAAATGCTAACCAACTTAAATTCAAATGCACACTAAATTATAATGCAAATGAAACTAAAGTTGTCCTGAATTTAGATTACATTTCAACACCATCTCTTAATCCATATTCAGGTTTAAAAATCAACAACACCAATTACATCCCTCAAATTGATGAAGTGTTCAGTTTTGATCGTCTTGGTTAGCATATCTGCAAGTTTCTTCTAAGTGCTATAGTGAACAACTTCTAGCATTCCATTCTGAACTTGATTGTGCAGGAAATGGAACTTTGCTTCAATATGCTTGCTTCTCCCGTGCAGCTCGGTTCTTAGACTTATGACATATTTGTTTTCAATCATCAGCTTAACACGTCTGCTCACCTTGAACTTCAGTTCATGCAGCAAATTCATCGGCCAAACAACTTGACATGTAGACAATGCTCTAGCAATATATTCACCTTTACAGGTTGACAGTGCAACCACTGGTTGCTTCTTGGAATACCAAGAAATAGGAGCACCTAGATACATAAACATATAACTTGTAGTGCTTCTTCTAGCAACTCTGTCTCCATACTAGTCAGAGTCTGAATAGCATATCAGCTCAGCAGCATGGGACTCTATCCAAATGGAAATAAAATTCCATGCTTCAGAGCCCCTTTACATACCTGAGTATCCTGACCGCAACTTGATAATGTGAGCATTTTGGTTTACTCATAAACCTACTTACCATTTCAACTGCATAACATATGTCAGGTATTGTACTGCACAAATATCTCAGAGAGCGAACCAAGTGTTTGAAGGTTGTAGCATTTACATCCTCACCATCTGGACCAGAGTCTAACTTATAGCCTATTTCTACAAGTGTGACAATAGACTTACTGTTCATCAATCAAACCTCTTCAACAACTCCAGTGCATACTTCAGTTGATGCATAATGATTCCCTTTTTAGAGCGTAGAATCTTCATCCATAGAAAATATACAATATTTCCAAGGTCAATCATATAAAAAGAATTTATCATCTCCTTCTTGAACTTGTTTATCTCAGTAGTACAACTTCCTATTAGTAACATGACATATACATAAAGACCCACCAGAATCACATTGCCATTAAATGTATGTTGCACATACAAACCATACTTCATTTCTCATTTTCTGAATCCTTGATGCTTGAAAAATAAATCAAACTCCATATTCCAAGCTCTTGGATCTTGTTTATGTCCATACAAAGCTTTATGCAGCTTGTACATAATCCCTTTTTGGTCTCTATCACAAATTCACGGGGTTTTAACACATAAACTTCTTCTTTGACCATTCAGAAAATCAGATTTTACATCTAAATATATCTGAGGCCAATTCCTATTTGCAGCTATAGTAATCACCAGTCTGATTGTTTCATGTCTAGCTACAGGTGCATGCAAACACTTCAAAGTAGTCTAAACCACACTTCTCTAGAAATCCTCTAGCTACTAACTTTGCTTTATGCTTTGCAATCTACCCATCTGGCTTCAATTTTATCTTGAAAACCCATCTCAAATTGATGTCTTTCTTGTTCTTTGGTAGAATAGTCAGTTCCCATGTCTTGACAACAACTTTATCAGTGACTGGGCAATACAGTTTATAGGCACCTGTAGAGTGGTGACCTATAAGCAACATGACATTGATTATGTCATCCATTTTCCTTCTAGTAGCATCTGGAAAATTGTAACAAACAGAACCAAACACCTTCAGATGGATCACACTTTGCTTTCTTCCAGTCCATTTCTCCAACAGGACTATTTTCCTTACCTTCTTAGTTGGACATTTGTGGAGCATATAAGTTGCAGTAGATACAGCTTCTCCTTAGAATGTGTGAGGAAGATTCTTTTCTTTCAACATACTTCTGATCATGTCAAGTAGAGTTACGTTTCTTCTTTCTACAACACCATTATGTTGTGGAGTGTATGGAGCAGTCACCTCAAGCTGAATACCATTCTCCTCACAAAACTTCTTGAATTTTCCAGAGTTGAAATCACCTCCATCATCAATTACGAGGATCTTCAACCTTTGTCCACTTTTATTTCCATCCTTCACTCTGAACTTCTTAAACTCAACAAACACCTCATGTTTGAACTTTATGAGTGCTACCCATGTCATTCTGGAGAACTGATCCATAAGTGACACAAAGTACTTGTTCCCTCCAAGTGAAGGTATTTCAGAAGGACCGCATACATTAGAATGCACAACACCCAAAGTATGAGTTCCACTTGGAGGCAATTTTGATGAGAAAGACAATCTTGGTTGCTTGCCTTTCATGCATATGTCACATGATTTCTCCGGTGCCACAATCTTAGGAGTTCCAAGTACCAAATTCTTTGAATTCATATGACTTAAGTTTTTGAAGTTCAGATGCCATAATCTCTTGTGCCACAACTCACCATCCCTTGCAATACTTGTGAACCAAGGCATTGAGTGTCTGTTGTTTCAACATTCACCTTGAATTCCCTATTTCTTCTTAGTTCAGACTGCATAATCATCTTGTGATTACAGTCGTACAACTTTAAGAGATTGTCCTTCATGGTTACTGAAAAAATTTCAATCATATGACCAACACTCCTTAGGTTGCTCTTTATTTTATGAATATACCATACATCCTTGATCATAGCAGCTTTTCCATTCTACAACTTCACTCTGACATTTCCCATTCCTTCAGCATTCAAATATTTATCAACAACACATCTTATATTGGTCTTTCTACCAGAGTCAAAATTAACAAGCCATTGCTTGTTTTCAGTTAGGTGATTTAAGTAGCTAGTGTCCACAAGCTATTAGTTGCTTGCTTCTTATTCATCCTAACAAAAGAAGCCTTCAAAGCCTATCCAAACTCACTTTTAGAGTTCCTTCTAGTCAGATGCAACTCTTTTGTCTCTAAACTACTTTGAAGTTCTTCAATTCTCATGGTTCTAGTGTCTTTAAAATGTTCTATGGCTACAACTATGTAATCAAATTGAGGAGTAAGGGATCAGAGGACCTTCTTAATGATTACTTGTTCATAGAGAGTTTCTCCACGAGCCTTCATTTTATTCATGATCAAAGTCACTCTAGAGATGTAATCCAGTACCTTCTCATTGTTCTTCATGTTGAGATTATCGTATTTCTTGTGTAGAGACTCAAACTTCACCTTCTTCACTAGTACATCACCGCCATAGCACAACACCAATATATCCAACGAAACTTTCATCGTCGTCGTGTCGGCGATCTTACCAAACACCTTTTTATCCATACACTTATGGATATAAAAAAATGCCTTCTGATCCTTCTACCTTGTTTCACTTTACGCGTTTCTTTGCGCTTTCGTTGCATTTGGAACAACCACAATATAACAGTCATTGACGAGATTAAGAACATCTTGAGCTCCAAACGACGCACACATCTGAATCGACCACTAAAAAGTTTATCTAAAAAATATTTTATTAAAATTCATTAAAAATAATAAGATTCACCAAATTCATATTAGATGGAACTTTTATTTAAATTTAGCTAAATAAAAGCACTCAGATCTATCACATTAAATTAAATTTTTTTGAAGAGTTTCACTTAATTATTTAATGTTATTTTATATTTTATCTTATTTAGACAACTCAACTATATTTTTTTAAATCTTTGTACAACGCATTCAAAGCTGTATAAGGAATGCACATGTTAATTCCATAACACATCATAAATTTCTTGAGTTTTTCCTTCATCGCTTTCATTACTCTATGTTTTTGGAACTTTCGAAACACTAATGTCTTTCTCTTTATTTCTACTCGTTGAATTTTTCAAGTCTTTTCTTAAATTCTCTTTAGAAAATTATTTAAATTTTCCCTTGTTTGAGAAAATATCAAGTATTATTTTTTTGGATTCTCTTTATATAATTATTAGAATTTCTTCCTATTTGAGAAATTATTTTGAGTGGTCAAAAGACCATTATTAAATTCTCTTTGGAAAATTATTTGAATTTCTCATTGTTTGAGAAGTTATTATGTATGGTCTTTATACCAAATACTACGAGTGATATTTATATCATATTAGACTAATCTTTCTACCATCGGAGTGTGTCTTTATATACTGATTATCTATCGTGCAAAAAGAAATTGTATAGTATAGAAGTGAGTTGTTTTATTTTGAACGTGTCCTGGTTGATTGATTGTTTTGCAAAATTTTGGACAGTGTCATTAAATGTCTTAAAGAGAGAGGCATAGTATGCAATTCAACCCGATAATTTCTTCAATGGTAATTTTCAAAAATCATTAAACAAATTTTTTAGATGTTTTTGAAGTGCCATGACCACCGAAGAAATTATTGTTGCTTATGTTGTTGTCTATGACAAATCGTTCAAGTTTAAGGAAACTCATTTCAAATGTTGGCAACGGAATACAAAATTTCTTAATCTTAAAAAGATTTGTCAATGTTTTGACCAATGATAGTCCTATTGTTCTTTCTTGATAAAACTAGCATTTTAACAATGAGAAATATGTGGATTTGGATGAAAATATTAATTCTAGTGAAACTAAATCTGTTGCACAGATTAATGGAAAAGGCTTTAAATCCAGAAAGAGAAATGACTTTATGGAAAGAGAATGATTATCTCTATAAAAATCATATTTTCAATGGATTCACATATGATATGTATGATTATTACAGTAGATGTGATATTGCAAAACAAGTTTGGGTGGAGGGGCTCTGAAAAAGAAGTATGATATCGAAGAAGTTGGAGAAAATAAGTATATTGTTAGTTTCTACAATAAGTATCAGATGGTAGATGAAAATTCTATGGAGAATCAATGTGAATAACTTCAAAAGATTGTTCATAATATCATCAGTGAAGGTATGTCTTTAGATGAACAATTTTAAATTGGTTTTATTATTGAAAAATTTGCCCTAGTTTGAAAGATTCTAAAATTTTGCTTTGCCACAAAACAAAAGAATTTTTAATCAAAAGTTTGATTATTCTCCAAAGAATTGAAGAAGAATCTCAAGGACAAGATCAAAAATAATAATTCTTGGTTGTTTCAAACAACAAAAAGAAATTTGGTGCAGTTCTGAAGCCATTTAGAAAACCATTAAAGAATCAGAACTATAACATAGTGTACTAAATTAAGAATGGGAATCCTTAAAGGGACCAAATTACTTTAATTTCTAGACAACAACGACCACCGAAAAATATGACACTGGTGTTTTCTCTTGCTTTAATTTTAGTAAACTTAGTCATATATCTAAGAAATGTAAGCGCAAACATAAATTGGGGCTCCCCATAATACACAGGTTAACGTGGCTGATAAGCAATTTATTGCAATGATCACTGAAATCAACATGGTTGGTGAATCTAATTGTTGGTGGATATACACTTCAATCTCTCATCATGTCTGTTATGATTGTTCAATGTTCAAAATATACATGAATGCTAAAAATAAGAAAATATTGTAGGGAGTTGCTCACACCACTAAGGTTGTAGGTATTGAAGAAGTGGAGATGAAGTCCATTTATGAAGAGACTTTAATCTTAAAGTATGTCTTGCATACTCCTAAGATTATAAAGAATCTTATTTCTGTTTTTTTAATAAGGCAAGATTTAGTCAATTTATTGGGGGTAGATATGTACACCATCACTAAGAATGATATTTTTGTGAACGAAATTGATATGTGTAAGAGTTTTAAGATGAAATTGAAAATCAATTTAGTAAGAATGAAAGTCAAGTGCTTGATATGTTTAAGAGTTATCTGAATGAAATTGAAAATTAATTTATTAAGAAAACTAAAAGGGTATGCAATAAATTCTGACTTATGTCTTAATTCTAGATCCGAAGCGAGTTCAGCACGCTATTAGAGCCTATAAGTGTGTATTCATTGGGTACGCAGTAATCAGTAAGGCATATAAGTATAATGCTCGCCTTGTAGCCAAAGGTTTTAGGCAAAGAGAAAGTATAGATTTTTTCAATACTTTTTCTTTAGTCACTATTATTACATCCATTAGGGTGTAGACTTCAATTGATGTTATTAATAACTTAATAGTCTAATGGATGTTAAAACAACTTTTTTAAATGATGGCTTAGAAAAAGAAATCTATATGGACCAACTATAAGGGTTTTGTGATTCATGGGTAAGAAAGAAAGGTTTGTAAGTTAGATAAGTATTTGTATGGTCTAAAGCAAGCTCTAAAGCAATGACGTGAAAAATTTGATAACGTAATAATACCAAATGAGTACAAAGTGAATGAAAGGGGACAAATGTGTTTATTACAAATCTGAAAAATTGGCATTTGCACTATCATATGTCTCTATGTAGACAAATTACTCATATTTGGATCAAACCTTCATGTCGTTAATGATGTAAAATAATTGTGCCACAACTTTGATTTGAAATACCTTGGAGAAGTTAGTGTAATTATTGGTATCAAGATTACAAGATCTCAACAAGGAATTGCTTTGGATCAGTCTCACTATGTGGAGAATATCTTGAAGAAATATAACTACTTTGATTGTAAATATGTTTCGCACTATATGAACCTAATGTTAAACTATTTAAAAACACGATTGAAAATTTTAGACAAATTTAGTATGAGAGCATCATTGGCAATCATACGTATGTCATTGGTTGTACTAGACCCGACATTGAATATGTTGTAGGATTGTTGTCCAGGCTTACAAGTAGACCGAGTGATGTTGATTAACAAGCTATTGACATATTCATGTGATGCCTTAAAAAGAACATGAATATTGGTTTATATTATCAAAGATTTCATGTTGTACTTGAAGGGTACAATGTTGTGGAATGGAACACCTTGTCAGATCATTCCAAAACAACTAATGACTATATAATCAATATATTTAGAGGAGTTGTATCTTAGAAATCAAATAAACTGATTATCTCGGCTCATTCCATAATGGATTCTGAAATGATAGCATTAGTGACTTCAAACGAAGAACCAAGTTAGTTAAGATGTTTGCTACAAGAGATCCCTTTATGGGAAAAATCTATGTCAGTTGTGTTGGTCCACTGTGATAGTACCCCAACTATTGCAAACCATTATTATAATGTTAAGAGATGTTAAATAAGGAGAAATAATAACCTGTTAGATATTGTATTTCTAAAGGCGATGTAAGAGTGAATCATATACGCATTGATGAAATTTTAGCAGTTTATTTGACAAAAGGATTAACTAGAGAGAAAGTTCATAATACATCTAATAAAAAGAGACTAATGCATATAGATAAGTGAGTTGTTCGTGATGGTAAACTGACCTGATATATTAGATATCTCAAGAAATACATTTACTAGGTAATAACAAGTTGTGAGTAATATAAGGTGGACATGCTAGTATAAATAAGAAGACATTAATCTTAAAGCTATAAAAGAATGAAATAATAGAATCTCTTAATGAGATCTATACTATATATGAGGGAGTACCTTGCTACAGGAGTACTATTCTTGATAGACTCACCTATGTGATAGTGGAACATAGGTCGGTTCCTATGGAATATTGAGGGAGAATTCTTAGAGCCTTCACGCAACTGACATAGATGTGCAGGACCATTAAAGCACAGGCTTATTCAAATACATCCTAAAAAAAGATTGTGCGCGAGTTTGATGTCTGAGATAGAGTTCAAGACAATTTTGTCACTCTTGTTGTATCGGAATCCAACATGCTATGCAAATGTTGAAGTCGTAGACACCTTTGTTTATGCACAATCTTAAAAACATTTGACGTTACTTCTGAAACACTTTTTTAAATTCAAGCAGGAAATTGTAGGAACATGTCAATATTTTAATATGGAGATGAATTTGGAAATATTCATAAGTCTCATATTGTTCAAAAAATAAGTGTGTTTGTGTTAATTGAAAAATATTAATTAGTCACACATTGATAAGATTATATATTTTGACTGTTACTTTATTATATAAGTAATTAATGCACATGTTTCATTCAAAAACACACCACATATACCTTTTGAGTTTTTTTGTCCTCGTGCTAACTTCTTTCCATTTTTTCTATTCGTAGAATTTTTGAATTTTATTACAATTCTCTTTAGAGAATTATTTGAATTTCTCCTTATTTGAAAAATCATCAAATTTTTTTTTATTCTCTTTGAAAAATGACTTGAATTTCTCTTTGTTTGAGAAATTATTTTGAGCTGTCAAACGACCATTATTAAATTCTCTTTGAAGAATTAGTTGCATTTTTTCATGGTTTAATAAATTATTACGATTGATCTTTATATTAGATACTACGAGTGATATTAATTATATCATATTAGAATGATCTATATACCATCAGAGAGTATATTTCTAGATCGATTACCTATCAAACAAGTAGTAATCATGCAATATAAAATTTGATTGTTTTTCCCGAATATGTCGTGGTTGATTGATTGTTTTGCACAATTTTAGACACTGATGTTAAACGTCTTAAAAAGAGCAGCATAGTCCCCGATTCGATTATCGATCAAACAAGTAGTAATCATGCAATATAAAATTTGATTGTTTTTCCCGAATACGTCGTGGTTGATTGATTGTTTTGCATAATTTTAGACACTAATGTTAAACGTCTTAAAAAGAGCGGCGTAGTCCCTGATCGATCCGATAATTTCTTCATAGCAATTTTCAAAAATCGTGAAACAACAAATTATACATTAGCTTCTCACTCAGTAGCTTTGGTAATTGTGTAGCAACACCTATTTTCAATCGACAATTATGTTGTAATATCTTGAAGAATATATCATTTTAGGGTTTAATTACTCTAAAGCGGTGTTAAGGTCTATTTCATCTTATAATATCAATTTTGTTAACCAAATATTTTGTGTTTTCACGACCTCAACTCTAAACCCATACATTTTATATGCAAGAGTTTATGGTAATATTTACATATACATGATATATCAAGTATGTAAATATAATTTAATATTAAACATAATTGAACTCACGCAATTCATTTGAAGCAAATAGTTATAACTTGTCCGTAAAACTGCAATATTACCTCTGAAAATTCACTTTCCAAACAAATAAAAGCCATTTCTTCACTGACACTAATAATTACAGAAACAATAAAAAGGAATAGAATTGAGAAACCATACATAGCAGAAGTATATACACTGGTGATCAAACTGAAACATTAAATATTTTTGTCCGTGGAAAGAAATTCAATAAATATTTATGAGCGGTTGGATATAAAATTTGCAATGGTTTTAACTTATTTATTTATTTCGACGCAGGTTGATACAGTAAAGACACTGCGTTGTATTGATTGTGTAAGAAATTACCGGGCAAGAATCAGAAGACACCGAGAAAATTTACTTTACTCGCGAGATGCACGTCATTAGTTTGAGTTTGTACATGTTCTGTTCTACCTGCGAGCGTAATATTGGGTGATCAAATATTTGTACATGTTCTTTTACTTTTTCAAAGCATGCGTGCAAATCAAATGTTTGTATTTATTTTTTTTTTCTACCAATATGGTGTGGAAATTAGGGGTATAAATTTAGGAAATTTCTTTATCCACCTCCCTACTTTTTTATCACCTCTGGCGAAATTCTCAAAATGCCCCCTGTTTCGGAAATGCATTTTCGAAATCATTTATTTTATAAGAAAAAAGATGATTTCGGAAATGTACTTCCAAAAATACGAAAAAAAGGTGTTTTCGGAGATGCATATCCGAAATATTCCAATTTTTAGTCTTGAAATGTTTCGGATATACACTTCCGAAAAAATACAGTAATTATTAAAAAATTAAAATCAAGGTGAATCAATACAATTAATAGGGTATAAAATCAAGATGAATCAATAAAATAAGGTGAATCAATAAAATCAAGATGAATCAATAAAATAAGGTGAATCAATAAAATCAAGGTGAATCAAAATTTCCTAAACAATTTTAAAGTTAAAAATTATTTTACTAACTTATATAAATTAAAAACATTCTAATTTCATAAGTAAATTTTGAATTATATAAAATTAAATATAAAATTTATTCATTAAATAAAATTTAGACAAAATCTTTTTTACATTTTTTTAAACTAAATGAAAAATTATATTATTGGTATTTTTGTTAAATATTTTTAAATAAGGTAAAATCTTTTTTTAATTTCGTTAAACAAAATATTTTTAAACTAAATGAAAATCTTTTTTTATTAAATAAATAAGGTAAAGTTATTTTTAAATAACCAAATTTCTACTTCACGTATTTCTCTCATTCATATCATATGCGTATTTTCGATAATTACTTAATTTGTTACCAATAAAATAATAATATCTTATACAAAAATAAAATATCTCAAATCATTTTATTCATACTTATATGCACACATCAAATTAAATTCTTCTAATATGATATATTATTATATGCCTCCACATTAAAATATATTTCAAGCAAATTAAAAAGGAACATATCAATATCAATATATTATATAATCCCAAAAATTTTGTTTATAACAAAATATTTCTTAACTCCATAATCTTAACTCAAATAATTATATAGTAAATAATATTAGAATTTAGTTAATTGATATTAATATGAATCAATTGCAATAAATATCATCATCTAACGGATACGAATATACAATTTAAGGATATAATAAAACAAAACTTTTTAATATCAAAAAGACATGTTTTCTTAGCCAATAATATATCATTAACGGATTTATATAAATTTAATATCAATTTAGCAAAACTAAATGATAAATTTTAAAATATGAATCAAAATAGAAATATATAATTATTATTATTCATAACTCCTAAATTATAGCAAAATATATAATTATTATTATTCATAACTCATAAATTATATTATATCAAATTTATGATATGTGAATTAATTAATAACCCAAAATTTTTAATTTTGGGGGGTTTTTTCGGAGATGCATCTCCGAATTAATCAAAATCCCAATTTTTAGGATTTTTTCGGAGATACATCTCCGAAGTCTAAAAAAATCTAAAAAAAAAGAAGGTGTTTTCGGAAGTGCATCTCCGAAAACACCCCCCATTTGGTGTTTTCGGAAATGCACTTCCGAAGTCTGGGAAATTTTTTTTTAAAAAAAAAATTTCGGAGATGCATCTCCGAAGCAGGGGTAAATTGGGGTTTTCGCTGGGGGTGACCCCCATAGAGAGGTGGACAAAGAAATTTCCTTTAATGTCTCAACAATTTGATGTTAGTTTGATAATTTTTTTTCTTTTTTTTTATAAGCAAGGAATATATTAGATAGAGTACTAGGGGTACTCGAACCCGCTTACAAAAGAAGAGCGATCTAGCTCAAACAGAGAAATTAATAACCAACTGGAATCTACGTTAAGTAAAATAACGGATTTTTACAAAAGTCGTAGAAATTACACTTGGAATAAGCAATTTCGCCAAAAAACGACCATCTCCAAATCTTCAATTTGATCTCCCAAGTGATATCATTAACAATACAAGACCCACTGTTAAAAATAACTTCATTTCTCCTCAACCATAAACCCCTAACCACTGCCATCCATATCACTCCCTCCTTTCTTCTATTTACTCTCGACTTTCTCGCAAAAACACCCCAATGAATAAAGTTCTTCCAAGAATTCTCCACTATGCCCGGTCCGAGCCCAATCCAACTCGATATATTTAATTGTAACGATGTCAAATTGAATTGTTTTAATGCTTTTCTTGATTATAGTTTTGTTGTATTTGTGTTTCTCACGCTATTTTGTATTTGTTCTAGTTAAAAATATCAATTTTCATGCATAAAGTGATCTTTTGACCTAAGTCAATGTAATTGACTCGAATTGGGATTTTGTAAAAGTAAGTCAACGGATATCAATGAGGATATGGACAACTTTGTATAATTAGAGGGCTTAGGGTACATACTACGGCATGATTCCCATACATAGAGGGCTTGAGTACTTTAGTCTTTCGTTATTACTGGTGAGACAGTTCACTTGCTATCTTCATATCTTTTTCCTTCTTTCGTCTCGATCGTTAATGATCGACTGAATTCTTTATATAAGATAGGTTTTTCCCTAGGTCTCTTTTCGTTGTCATGCTACGCCATGCTCATTTCATTTTTTAAGTTTGTCTACCATTCAAAACACAAAAAAAGAGAGAATGAAACGAGAAACTTACTAAAACAAAGTTGTGGATAAGAAGCTTGAATCAAGTGAGTGAGTTTGCAGCAAATGAAGTAGAGTGAAGTGATTGAACTTGAGGAAACTTCCTCGAATCGTGTGTTGAAAATGGTTTGCAGCAAAATAGCTTAAATGATATTTTTTCAACGACTTTTCTAAAAATGAAGGAGGAGAAGAAAGGGTGGCGTAGGTATATGAAGTTAAAGCATCCGAAGATGCATGTCAGTACAACTCGAATTTTAAATTTAGGGTTTTTACAGAGATGCATCTTCGAATTAACTGCATTTGTATAGGAGATGTATCTCCGAATTAAATTTTGACAAAATAAGGTGCCCCATCAATTTGCGTTAAGGAGTTTGAAAAAGACGGTGCATCCAAATCTCCAAACGATATGGACAATTGTAACTTGGCACAATTAGTGCTGCCGAAATGGGCTCGGCCCACGAGCCCTATATTTTATCATGGGCCAGGTCACAAAAAAAATGTTTAAAAATGAAGGAGGAGAAGAAAGGGTAGTGTAGGTATATGAAGTTAAAGCATCCGAAGATGCATGTCACTACAACTCCTTGAATTTTAAATTCAGGGTTTTTACAGAGATGCATCTTCGAATTAACTGCATATGTATAAGGAGATGTATCTCCGAATTAAATTTTGACAAAATAAGGTTCCCCATCAATTTGCGTTATGGAGTTTGAAAAGGATGGTGCATCTAAATCTCCAAACGATATGGACAATTGTAACTTGACACAAAAAATGGGCTCGGCCCACGAGCCCTATATTTTATCATGGGTCAGGTCACAAAAAATGTTTAAAAAAACACAACTCTACTTTTTTGGCCCAACCCGTCGGGCCTATGTTTTTCATAGGCCAGACCGGCCAAGCGGGCTTTTGGCTGGCCCATTAAAAATAAAATTTTAAAATAATTTGAGTTAATTTTGGAGAAAAAAATATTGAGATAAGATATAATTGCATAAGTGTATTTCAAGTGAAAAAGAAAAGTTAAAGAGGATGAAGATATGTTTCCAAATGATATGATTAAAGAAATAGACGTGAGATAAAGAGAATGTTTGATAAGTATTTGAGATAATATTCAATTTCTCTCTACTTTTACATAGATATCTTCATGGGATTCATATATATATGGATGTTGATTTAATGAATATTTTTAATATCCCTTAACTAAGTTTATCATTACTCTCTATTTATGTTATATAGCTTTTATCCATTACATTTTTTTTATAAATTTAAAATTATAATATTGAAATGAAGGACTGACTAGTCTATTGGGCTAGTCCACCGGGCCACAAGGCCTATTAGTAACTGGACTGAGCTCACTTATGGCAACCCATGAAATAATTGGACCGACCCACCTCAACCCTTTTATATGTTTTGGCCATCCGAACTGAAGCGGGCTGGGCCGAGCCGACCCATTTGAGAACTCTAGTCAACGAGTAGAGAGCACCCTAAGTGTGGGAAAAATAACACCGTTGATCAATGCTTGTATGTCTAGGACGATGGTCCATTTGGGCTCTTAGCTTTTATTCTCACTTGGGCTTAGGCCCTCTTTTTATACCAAATAAAATTATATTTTAATGTCTATACCAAAATTAACTTTAATTCGTAACAAAGTATAATTCTACTACAAATTACAACTAATCCATGCGTTTTTAACAAATAAAATAAATTAATTTTTCACATTTAATAATTTTAAAAAAAATATACTTCAAATAAATTTTATTATATTATATCTACCATAGAATGATCTATAAACTATGTTAGATTTAATTTTTTAATAAAAAGATACTATAACCTTACATTTTTGTCACTATTCTCTCCCTCCCCTTTTCTTTTCATTACTTACCCCAATGTTTCTATACTTAGCTACCTACAACAAGAACTTCAGAACAATTTTAAAAGATAAGAAAGGCCAAACAGTACCGGTTGGTGGACAGAAACAGAACAAGAAAGTTATCTAAATGGATGTAGTTGTGCAGCGCCCTATATCACTTCACAGCTTCTCTCAGAGTAAGATTTTAATTTCTTCCTCACCAATTATTTCCCTTGTTGTACTTGCAATTATTGTTATTAGGCCAATGTAAAATTTCATAAAGTTAGTAGTTAATTCTGGTGTGTATGCAATGTTGTTTTAACTGGGTAGTTGGGCCAATTCGTAATAGTTCATCTTCATTTTTTAGAATATTAGGTTTGGTGATAAGTGTTAATCCAATGAAAGTTCAAAATTAAGTTGCTGTAATTAATGCTGCTTAGTGTGCAGTTGCTCTCAGTTATTATGGATTTCGTTTTCAGTGCGTGTTTGGATTGTTGGTGGATTGATAGAATGATACTGATATGGTGATTTTGTTGAGATTCTTAATTGTAGTTTCTGTTAAATTTATGGTGCACACCATGATTCTGCTAAGTTCATTCAAAATCCGAACATGCACTTGATTGATTAGAGTAGGTAAAACCTAGAAATGTAGAGAAGTTTTATTAAGTTTTGGTATAATTGAATTGATATGAATGTTGTCAAATGTTAAGTAAGCATTTTATCTTTTAGATTCAATTATGCATGTTGATCCTCTTTGATATCTTCTGCAATAATCTGAATCCGTCCCCTAATGTCATGTTACTCTGTCCCGTGAAACTTATCAGAAAATATGTCGTTCAATAATTTGTGATTAATAGGGACGCCTTTGAGAGCGTGCAGGAGGAGTTACTGCAGAGTGCTCAATATTTTTCACGGTTAAACCCTACATAAATAGGGCCTTGTAAAACTTTGTCATTGTTAAAAAATCGTTAAATAGAGTCTAGTTGTTTTTTCATAGTTAAACCGTGACTAACCTACGAAGCCTTTAAAAATTTAAGATGATTTTGTTGATTTATGATAGAAACTACCATACTTGGAGTTTAAATTAGTTCGAAAAGGGCATACCTGCAATTCACACTTGAACTTGTCTTAAATATGTTGACCCAAAGCAAAAGATCACAGATAAAAACTTATGGCTACCTTACAGTTGATGTTGTAAAATGAAAAACAAAATCTGTATTTTCTGCTCTAATTTTATAACTTGATTAGATGTGAAAGATGGGAAGTCACAATTACAAAGGAGATCATTCACAGTCTCCTCTTCACTGCCTGAGACAGCGGTTTCAGTGGCAGTAGCTGCAACTTTTGTTGGTGCAGCAGCCACTCTTCTTGTAAAGAGATCCAAAGCTTCCGAGCCCACACAGGTAAGTAATCCATCTTTGTTGTTAGTAACAATAAAATGATTATTTGTAGCAAACTCGGCAATATCAAATCTATCTAGCACTAACACTTCAGATTGAAGACGTTTTCAGTGTCCCACACCGACACGATAGAACCACATGTAGTTTATATATATCTTCGTTTATATTTGGTTAATTCCGTTCCTTTCTATATTCTTAAATAGTTACGGCGTGTATATATCACTGCCATGTCCGGTGTCTGTCAGATCAGTACTTTATAAATAGATCATTCATTCGTGTCAATTATTCCAAAACTAGGCTCGACCTGGCAGATGGTATCTGTGCTCAGCCGGTGCCATGTGATGCAACCCGGTTAAACAATTTTTTTTATGAACAGTATGTAATAATATATGATGAAGATACATAGATTGAATTGTGTGTCAAACTTTTATATGAAACAGTTAAAGATTGAACTCAAAGACTGCGAAGATTGTGGAGGTTCTGGTATATGTTCAGCCTGCAAAGGTGAAGGATTCGTGCTTAGGAAACGTTCCGAAGCAATTGCTCAGAAGGCAAGAGATCTATCCAAAAACATGGCTACTCGATTCACCGACGGGTACAATTTTCTCATCTCCGATTTCCTCTAAATTTTATAATTTTGACTTTAGCATTAAACTCGACGATTACATACACCAGGCTTCCAAAGAAGTGGAGCTACTGCACAAAATGCACTTCTGGCAGATCATGTTCAACATGTGGTGGAAGTGGGAAGCTAAACTTATAGTTTAGCTTTTACATATATGGATATGGTTTTGTTGAAATCAAGATTCAGAATGAGGTAGCATAATGAACTAAATCTAGTTTTCTTATTAGCATTCACTTGTTTTCTTTATCTATTCCACATGAAGCAAAATTTATGTGTATGTTTAAAATGTCAATATATAGTGTGTTTTTGGTATAATTGCAGAACTATACAGATGGAACATTTCAGAATTTGAGAGAATAGGGTTTAAATTTTCTGTTACTACATATTAAGAGGTAATTTGATGATATAACTTGCAATATAACTCTTCCACTAAATATATTTAATGAAAACTATTTTAATAAATAATATTAATTTTATAATTAAAATTTAATTTTAATATTGTGCAACTCAAACAAAACACTTATGAAGTAATATTTTCTTTTCCAAAAAATTGTAGTTTGTAAAAGTTATTTTTGATATTTTTTAAAACAAATTTTCACTCTAATATCATCTAGAGCATCAATTTTAGTTGTTTGATTCAGTCATAAACTAAAATTTATTTATTTAAGTATTATTTAAAAAAATGTTCATTATTAAAATTACTCGTAACTATTTATCATAAAGATAAAAATGTGAATAGTTAAGGTTATTATAAATAAAAGAAAAAAAGTTTTTCTAAAAAAAAAGTTCTATACTAGGTCAAGGTCCATAATCCCCTATGATGGATGATAGTCTATGTTAGACTAGAGGTAGATCTAAGAGGCATAAAAGAAAATTGACATTAAAATAAATTTATATTTTCTTCATAAGATCTTCTATCAAGAGAAAGCTTACATTACATATAAATAGCTAGGGTTGCAACCCTCAATTGGGCCATGGGCCAACAAAAGATAAAGACAAGATAGAATTTAAAACAAATACTACTAAATGCACCCTCTAAGTAATAAAAGTCTTTGAGTAGGACTGATGGTTTCTTATTTCTAATAGGCCTAGTGGCCTTCTTATCAATGGAGCATCCACGTTGTACAACACTTCACTATGATGGAGCATCCACGGACAAACAAACAAGAAAGAAATGGCAAATATAGTCCTACAATGGGGCTTTGAGAGGAGACACAATGATGGCTAAGGGAACTTAGCCGGGGGAGCCCTTTTACGTTTTAAGGGTATCTTATACCATGCCTCACTTAGCAACTCGTGAAATTTCTTTTCAGCTCACTTATGGGTCTAAATAATTGGTCCTAGTTGAGATAGGCAGGTTTCGTTGAAGAACCTTGCATCACAAATCTAGCTAAGAGAACAGGGAAATGTGTATGGATGAGCTAGAATTGTTTTGAAGAATGTCGAAACTGGGATGTAATAAACAAAGCATTAAGCAGAGGATGGATTCAAAGTACATAAAAAGGTGGTCCCACAAGAGTTTGGTTCTGATGACTTGGTCTTGTGGAGCGAACATGTGACATAAGAACGCCACTCTAGGAAAGGTAACCCCAAATTGGGAAGGACCTTACGAAGTCGTAACCAGTACAATACGAGAGGTATGCACGTTGGAAACATTTTCTCAAAGAAATATCCAAGACTTAAAATGCATCACAATTAAAATATTTTAACAATTGAATGTAATGACCATGTTCCTATTTACAAAATAGTTATTAATAAGATGATAGTCTAATAAAGTTTGTTTTTCTTTAGGATTTTTTACATAGAGATAACGTTTTAGAAGACGGGGCACCACAAAGACCTTCCATACCTAACAAAGGCTTGGATGAAAAAAAGAGGCATCACTTCCCCTTAGAGGAAAGGCAGAGCCCAAATACCACCAACGATGATATGTGAACCTTGCTTGTTGGATAGGCACTAAAGCCTCATGAGAAATTGATTATCTCCCAAGTTATCAATCAAGTAAGGGGTCAGGGACTGTTCTTTTCAAGTAGTTACACGAAATAAATTTTTTCGAGGCATATGTAATTAATAGAGGTCATGTATCCCCCACGATCTAAAGATGTTCAATAATTAAAAAGTATGGTTGGGAGCACGTTCATTGGCCCTACCAAAATAAAAATAGACCACATCCTCCATTCTTTATTATAAGCAAAAATCTACATTTTATATTTATTTTATAACTAATGTATTGGTCTATATACAGTTCAGATACATTAGTCACTTAATGAATGTAAAAAGTCAATATTTGCTTATAATAAGGAATGTAGGGAGTACAAAAAAATGAATTTTTGGTAAAGACACATTCACCATGAGTCGTCACTTTATTACTGACATTTGTTAACCACATTCTTTCATGGGCTCACAACTGTTGATTTGAACTCAACCCCATGATTTAGAAAATGAATTTTCTCTAAGGTCTTATAAGTATGAGTACAACCTCCACAACTTCATTCATCTATTTTTCCCAACTATTTATTCCATTATGAGAGCCTCCTCGAAGTTCACATGGTTTTCTCTTGTAGTTTTCTTTTCCTTAGACAACAACTGAACCTATGTCTTGAAATCCTATACCTTCCTTCAAGCTTTGGTCAAAGACATTTTCCTACCTTCACTATCATCTTCTAAAATGTTAGCCCCAATAGTCAGGGCTATAACACTTCCCCCGAGACCTGCCTAGCTCTAATCACAAGTTTTCCTCCTCGATTGAAAACTCCTAATCGGTCACGAACTTCGCAGAATTGAGAGTCAAGAGCCTGACTACATAGAGAACACACTTAGACATTAACTTCAAACAGCCATATGGGTTCGAGATTAGATGCATTGGTAATGTTGAGTTTTGGAAAGAATGCACAAAGAAGCTCAAGAGAAGGTGTTAGGGTTCTAGTGACAATGGAAAACATACACCCCACCACAACATTACATGTATATTCTTCCTCGGGAGGGAGTCTATTTCCTTTCATTTGGTTTCCTATCCCCGATCGAGGAACCAACCAACTACGCTAGATTGTTCAAAATATCATATGTATAAGGACAGATGGCATCAATAATTGGGTGATGCATATGACTGTTTGAAGTGGTCAGTGACAGATCCATCAGGACAGTATAACCACAACTAGCATCCGACCTCTATTTTCTTAACTTCTTGTCTACATTTTCTTGAGGTTGGGGGCATATGCATATCAAAAGTATATATAATAAAAAGACAAATGAAATTAACTATAATATTAAGAAAGAGAACCAAGCATGATGTTCTTATTAGAGTTTGACCTATCTCATTCTTACAAAACCGGCTTGTAAGGTGAGGGGTGTTACTCTATATAAACTATTTTCAAGATTTATGTCTGCCTAATGTGGGACTTAGGATCTTCCTAATACACCCCCTCTCGTCCATCACTCTTTTGGGTTTGGTGCATGGATATAAACGATGGGCGGTCCATGATTTGATCGTTAGGCTCTGATACCATGTTAGAATTTGACCTAACTCATCCTTACAAAATCTACTTGTAAGATGAGGGGTGTCAGTCTATATAAACTTTTTCAAGCTCTATGTCTGATCAATGTCGGACTTAGGACCATCCTAATAGTTCTCCTAATCTGTGTTGGTAATTGAAACCAAAGGTCCTAATATCAATATAGTGATATTTTGTTTTGATTTCTTTTGTTTTTTGTTTATACAAAGGGGTTATTTTTTCCACCATTAGGAGTTCTCCCCACCATAGTGAAAGTCACAACTACCCATAGAATTCAGAGTTGTATCTCCGAACGCACTTTTTATACACACTTTTAGCACTTCATAAGTGAGAAACCCTTTTTTGTCTAATGAATATGGCCGGAAATATATCTCTAGAATCCAAAGATGCACTTCCCTAAAGTGTTCACCCTTAAAAAACAAAGTGTTGGTGATCAATTATTTTGTTTCATAACAGTAGATAATGCAAACCTGAAGTGGTGATCAATTACTTTGTTTTGTGATAGTAGATAATGCAAACCTTAAGGCCAATCGAATCAATCTTTTCATAACTCGGCTTTTCAGTTTTGCTATATTACTTCTAAGTGATATTCATACTTAATATAAAGTATATCTCCTCACGCAGTAAAAGAAAGATAACTACAAATACGAACTTATATATGGTTGTCTACAAATTCAAACTTATATAAGGGAAAAAGGAAGGTAGTTAGTCTTTGATTGTAGTTTTTGGCTCTGAGCATAAAAAAATGATTATAATGTTGATTTATAATTGTGTTGAATATTTTAGATTGATTGATATATTATTGGAAAATAAGTTGTCTTGAGTTTAAGCATAATTCTTGATATTCGTTGACTGCACGTTTAATTTTGAGCTTCGTTCGGAGGTTTTTGGTTTTATAATTGCAGACCAACAAGTAAGGGCTGGAAGAACAACTTAATGTATTGAATATATAAGTCCTTTCCACTTAGTATGCTAACTTCAACATATTCCACCCTTTAAATCAACACTAACTACAAAATAAATTAGATGAGTATCCAATAATAGTATTAGAACTACTTTAAGGGTGAACACTTTATGAAAGTGCATCTCCGAAATCGGAAGATACATTTTCAGAAAAAATTTGGGCAAAATAGAGGGTGTCTAATTTGCAACTTCTTTGTTGGTGTGATTTTACGTGCACTCGGTGATGCATCTCCTAACACGACAAGGACATTTTTGGTTTTTCAAAGGTGTGGGACACACCCTTAAGGGTGAAAAGAGCATTTTCCTAAAAAAACCGCCTCATCAAACCTCCAATGAAATTTTGAACTAGGGCACGAATAATACATCTTAGCCTTATTGTGCTCTATAAGGCCCACAATGAAGGTTTTTGATTGTATTAACCATCTTCTACATGTGCACACAAAGAGACAAAGAGTGATTCTAAGGGAAGGCCCTGCCTACCTACCCTTTTACTTAGTGCAAAAGGATAAAAAAGCACATTATTTTCCCCCTTTTTAAAACAAAACTAATGGATGGTCCTTAAAGTCCGCTAAGTAACTTTTACTTTCATTTACACCATCCCTAAAATTGGTGGAGTGGGGAATAATTTACTACTTCCTATATAGACAAAAAAATCCAATGAAATAATCATTTCACGACATTAAATAGACATAAATGGCATGTAAGGGGCAACAATGCATGAGACAGTAACTTGACAGAACATAAAACATGTAGATGAACTCTCCAGTAAATGAAGATAAAGAGAATGCAATCACTTGCAATGGAGTTCTGAAGAAGCAATAAATAGATAAAATTCACAGCAATGTTTTTCCTTCTTCAAGAAGTTGCTCAAGATATAGAGATGTGAAGAATGATAAATGAGAAAGAACGATTACTCCTTCTTAAATACATTCTCAACAACTTAAGGAAATGAAACACCTTCAAATCCAAAAGGATGTGTGATAACCACGGTATAAGCATCACATCATGTAAAAGGGTCATGTTTTCCACTAAAACTATCAATACATTTGTGGTCCCCATAAAATAATCAACTCATGGCTCATCCTACACTACTTACTCTTATGGCTATGGTCCATGTGGTTGAGAGAGATAGAAGAGTAGCAGAAGTCAGAACGAGTCCCAATCATCCATTGGCAACGATTAGAGATAACAATGACAACATGATTTGACCATATGTTAGGACCTTATAACAAACTCAAATAAAAACGTGTGATACCCATGATGTTTACTCCATGACTCCTCATGAGAACCTCTTCACCAAATCCCACTAGAGATCATGATCATAACCATGGTTCAAAAAAAGGCGAGTCCACATGAAGAACCTACAAAAAAAATCTATAACTTGACTTTACTGGCTACGACTTGAGACTACTAATATGAATTCGTTCTCAACAAACAAAAATAAGCAAAAAATGAACACACCTTGGAAGAACAGAATCTTAGCAGAGCGGCTATATACTATTCATTAGATAAATAAAATCACAAAATCTTATAACACTTGTTTTACGAGATAGTTGTTTCAAAGTTTTAGGATCGTCTGATATACTAAAATTCATCGGTATCATTTGAAGATAAAAATCGTTAGAGATAAAAAATATATTATTTTATTTAACATGTATAAACAATCTTAAATGACAATTATAAAGGATACAATAAGTGTGATTACATATAAGTTCATCTATCCCCTATCCATTATCTCCTAGCTTATCCACTACTCTACTTATTGACTAAAAAAACCGCAATGATTAATTGACTTGGATCTTGCTTGCTTTGTATGCCAAGGCCCAATTATTATTAAAAAAATGTTGATGTTATGAATAAATATTATTGTGGATGTCCATATATATTCTTATCTTTCATCTTCATATTCCTTATTAAGTGGTATAGTAAGGTTATGATTTTTCACCTTCCTAATGTCCTATAAATAGATACCACTTTGCAATGTAAAGAGAACTACTTGAAAGAAGATAATACAATATTGCTTTCTCTCTTATTTTCTCTCCTTCATCTCTATATTGTTTTGGTTAATTTCATAACACGTTATCAGCACGATACTCTACAATGCGAGTGATGATATAGCCAGGTTCTACATTATTTTTCTAATCTTAATATATTTGAACCAATATAATATAATTCATGATTTTGTTACTATTTTTTTTCTTCATGTAAATATGTTTATTTTTATATATTTTATAGAGAAATTGATTTACCTTGTACAGTAATATTATATTTCTTTGATCATTCTTGTTAAATTCCGGAAGAATTTAACATTAAAGCATTTCTATATGTTTGTCCGAAATTGAATTTTTAACAAATAAAAGTGTTAATTTAATATTCAAGCATCCCTGAAGGATTGCACGAAGAATAATTTTTCTTGACTGTTGTTTATGGAAATAATTTGTGATGTGATATTTGTAGGACTAAAGACTATTATTATTAAACTATCTCCAAATTATTATTCAAAGATTGAGTTTAATCGAGTATTATGTTTATCAATAATTGATGAATTCCAGAAGAATTCAACGTTCGATAATCTTTAAAAGGTCGCATCTATAATATTATTGAATCATAGAAGGATTTCATAATTTTTTTTTGTATCGATATAAAAATTCATAATTTATAATATGTTCATTAAAAGATTGTCATTCTAGAAAAATGACACAAATAATTTTAACGCATCCCAGAATGATGGTTATATATATTTTTTAGATTATTGTTTATAACACATTATTTTTATAGTTCCTGAAGAACTTATCAAGCCTCCCTGAAGGATAGAAAAATAAATTATTTTTATAGTTCTTGAAGAACTTATCCATCCCTGAAGGATAGTAAATCAAATTAATTATATGACGATATAATTTTAGTGATATAATATTGTTTGATTAAATATGTTTAATTTTATAAGGGGTAATTGTTTGATAATTATATGATAATATGTTCATGTGAATGTGTTTGATTAAAGTGTTTAATAATGAGATACTACTATATTGGTTTTGAATTATACCGGAGGTATTGAATATCTTTGTATTACACAAATGAATTTGGACATAAAATGTATAATAGAAAAGCTACCGCCTTTTTCCTCGGGCTTGTACTACACTTATAGTACAATTTAAACACATGTCATTGTAAACCAATAGTTTACAAATTATACTTAAATGTATTGTTGGTAAAACCGGTTTGGTCATCTCGGATATAATATGATGCGAATAATTTGTATTGAAGAACCAGAAGTTTCTTCAATCCAGTCAATTTTTGTGTGTTTTTAAAGGAAAATGAAAATTTGAGAAATTGCGACTTTTATGACATTAACGGTTGCATCAACTAAAATAGCATGCACATGTCTCTATTCACAACCAGAAGTTTGTGAAATTATTTTCTCAACTAATTAGACTAAGATCTTGTTTTCTGGATTTTTTAGAAATTTCTGTATAAGTATCACATATATTATTAAAATTGATATTGAATATTATGTAACACATGTTCATAAAAAGAAAATGGACTCGAAGATCCATTCTTTAGACGTCTAAAGTTAATTATATGGTTGATACTTATGAGATCATCAATTCTAAATTATATATTTGAAACACCCAAAGTATGATATTAAGATATTTATTCGCATTAAGCCAACAGTATACTATATCTTAGTCCTCCCTAATTTATTCTTATACTTCTCATCTAAGTGAATATTTGGATGTGTTGTGTATATTCCAATTGCTCCAATATAATATATTAAGACGAGTCATGAAAGAATATTGGAAAAATATAATTAATATGAATCTCAATTTTGAGGATATAATTTGAGCAAATAATCAAATACTTGATTGCAGCCCAGTAGGCTGATTATCACTTGATAAATTAATTTTTCTAATATTAGGGGGAGAGAATAAGCAGCTGAAATCATGAACAAGAAATTCAAATGAACAATTTAAAATAAATTGTTGTCTTGATCCTCGTACAAATCAATATGAACCAAAAGTTCAAAATATTATTCATTTGCAAAGTTCATGAAATAAATTATCAGCTGATAATACTCCACTCAAAGTGGATTCTCCTATTGGATAATATAATATTGCAAATGAGTTGTTGCTGCGCCTGAAGCGTGGTATGAAAGTCGGTTCCAATGTTAAAAGTCCTCTACTAAGAAAAGAAACTAAAGATGACCCAAGTGAGGATATGAAAATGCTAAGAGCACTTTGATCTAATTTAATTTTCAGTTCCAGAAGAACAAATCAAGTACTTGAAATATGAAATAAAGAGATCTCGATAAATTATGTCATGGATGAAATGGAATGGAACCGGAATTGAGATAACCAATAAAGTCAATATTGACAATGTCTTTGTATACAATATAGCGCTAAAAGTGATCAATGATAACGAGGATCATGAGTCAAAGTCTATTAAAGATTGTAGACTAAATGAGAATTGGCCAAAATAAATATATTCAATTAAAGAAGAATTAAACTCACTTTACAAGTGACTCACTTTTGGACCCGTAGTCCGAACACCTCAAGGTGTGAAACCAATTGGATATAAATGAGTTTTTATGAAAAAGAAACATAAGAATGATATAAAGTTTGATTTATTGCTCAATGATTTTCATAAAGACCTAAGATAGATTTTGATAAAACATATTCACCTGTAGCGGATTCAATCGATTTTTGATTAATTAGTCTTGTAACACATGAAGGGCTTAATTTGAACATGATGGATGTAATGACATCTTATTTATATGGTTCACTTAATAGTGACATTTATGTGAAACTCCCTGAAGGGTTCAATATACCAGAGGCACGTAGTTGTGGATCTCGAGAAAACTACTACATAAAATTGAACAAGTCTCTCTATGGGCTGAAAGAATCTGGATGCATGTGGTATAATCGCCTCAGTGAATATTTACTAAATGACGAATATACTAATAACTCAATTTGTCCTTGTATTTTCATAAAATGATGTGGAAAAGTATTTGCAATAATAGTTGTCTATGTGGATGACATAAGTATTATTGAAACTCCTGAAGAGCTTCCAAAAGCTATAAATTGCTTAAATAAAGAGTTTGAGATGAAGGACCTAGAAAAGACAAAATATGTCTAGGTTTGCAAATTGAGCATGTGGACAAAAGAATATTTGTACATCAAGAAGGCTATATATAAAAGTGTTGAAATGATTCTATATGAACAAATGTCACATGTTGCCTACTCCAATATGGTTGTTAGATCATTAGACGTGAAGAAATATATTTTTTGGCCTCGAGAAAAGGATAAAAATTGCTTGGTCTTGAAGTACCATATCTTAGTGCAATTGGAGTACTAATGCACCTTGGTAAATATATACATCATGATATATAATTTGCGGTCAATCTATAAGTAAGATAGAATTATTCATCTACACGAAGAAATTGGAAAGCGGTCACCATATACTTTGTTATCTTAGAGATGCAGGTTACTTGTCAGATTCTCACAATGGTAGATCAGAAAGAGGCTATTTATTTACATGTGATGGTACAATCATTGCATGGAGATCTATGAAACAAATCATGGCAACAACTTCATAAAATCCTGCATAACTATTACCACTACATGAAGTCACTTTGAAGAAGACATTTTAAGCAACGACTACAAAGAATATCATCACACATATAAATGTTTGCATTAGGGGGAGAAATACATATGTTTTGCACTCTTTTTTCCTTCACCATGGTTTTGTCCCATTGGATTTTCCTGGTAAGGTTTTTAACGAGACAATTCACATTCAAGGGATATTGTACTCTTTTTCCTTCACTAGAATTTTTCCCACTGGGTTTTCTCTAGTAAGGTTTTAACGAGGCCTATCCTCAATGGACATCCAAGGGGGAGTGTTATGAATAAATATTATTGTGGATGTCCATATATATTCTTATCTTTCATCTTCATATTCCTTATTAAGTGGTATAGTAAGGTTATGATTTTTCACCTTCCTAATGTCCTATAAATAGATACCACTTTGCAATGTAAAGAGAACTACTTGAAAGAAGATAATACAATATTGCTTTCTCTCTTATTTTCTCTCCTTCATCTCTATATTGTTTTGGTTAATTTCATAACAGTTGAAACAATGTCAAAGCCGCATAGTTTTTCTTTGTCAAAGCCGCATAGTTTTTTATGAACACCCATTAATGTGTAGAAAATATAGTTTATTTGTAATGTTTGAAAATTGAATTTTTGTTTTTTGGTTACCCGAAAAGAAAAAATTGAATTTTGTTATTAATAAAATAAATAGTCTTAAACGAAAAGAAACGCCGCAATGATGTATCTTACTTTGCTTAAAAATAGCAATGACTGTTTGACTTTGGAACTCACTTTACTCTACCAAGCCTGAAACGTTTGATAGCGAAGAGACAACAGCTGCTACTATGTTACTTGACAACTAACACTATTACTTTAAAAATTGTCTATTAGCCACTCTTTAAAATATTGTATATATTTACTCTCTCCATGTTTAAATATAAATATTAAATATACTTATTATAAATTTTTTAATAATATTACTAATAGCATGTTTGGTTTAGCGTTTTCCCACCATACCGCACGTTTGGAGGCCATTTCACCGTGAAAACCAGAAGTTCCAAAACCAAACTTTTGCGGCAACGTGATTTTCTGCTGTGATTTTCCATTTCCTGCAGCTAAACCAAATATACCATAAGTATATTAAAATATGCTAAACCAAATATACCATAAGTATATTAAAATATCTGAAAATTGAGGATAATTTTTTAGCGCCAAAATTGAGGATAATTAATGTAATTTAACATATTAATTTTATTATTTTTAAATAGATTAAATAATCTTATCATCATATCATACTAAATTATAATCCTACAACTTCTTCTCTTCAAAATATTTTAGCCAAAACTAATAACTATCTATCTATAGTATTATTTTATTTAACTGCGTGAGATAATTGAAGAGGTGGGTGTAACCATTTAATTTTTTTAATTTATTTTTTAAATTTAGTTTCATTACCAGCCATATGATTAAAAAAATGAGAAAAAATAAATTAAATACAATTAACTTGTATTTAAATTTCATTTTATGAATGAAATTCAACGATTTAGTTGTCGAATTAAATTTCGAACAATATTTAAATTGGTTCGGTTGATTACTAACCATATAATTACAAAAATGAGAAAAAATAAATATATTACTACATATCAAGATCTAAGTCAAAAAGTACAAATATAAGTAGGCACAAGAAGTGTCAATTCTGGAGGACAAAAAACAAGAAAAGAAAAAAAACAACGCAACAAAAAGTTAAGATAAAAACAACCAAACCAAAAAACCTCACCCAAATAGAACAAAACTAGAACTCAAGTTCCTAGGCTACTTACAAGAGACCTTGACATCACATATTCATCTAAAATTTTAATATAATAGAGATAAAAGTGTATTGGACTGGGCCGAGCAGGCCCAGCTCTTCTACCCAGCCGAGCAGCCCCAACACGTTTGGGCCCATTTCCTTAGTGGCCGTTACGGACTTGTCTAGAAGATCACGTAACCCGTCAATGAAAGATTCGGTCAACCTCCTCCGAATCTTACGCCATGCTCTTCCCAGAACGTGAGTCACCTGCTGACTCAGCCCTAGAAGAGGGTGTTATGGCAGTTTCCTAGCACGTGGACCTCCAACTGGATTTGGCCCAATTAGGAAACCTTGGCCCAGCGCTGGGGGCTATAAATACCCTCTTTCACTAGAGGGTCATGTATCTATTCTTCACTTCTTAAACCCTCATTCTCTCTGATAGTTGCTGACTTTAGCATCGGAGAACCTTGCAGGTACCCCCCCACCTTGTTCATCAAGCCAGATCCAGCTGCCGTGACGATCCACTCTGATCAGGTCAGATCAGTGGCGCCGTCTGTGGGAATCAAGCTTCCCCATCTTTAAAAAACAAAGATCAAAGCTAATTCATCTTGAGATCATCATGGCCGGCAACACCAACCAGAATCCTGATCCTTTTCAACTCGATCCTCTCATCCACGGTGCTACTACCGATGGGCAGAATCGACACCGACGGGAAGGACAGCAACCCGCTGCTGACGGTTAGGGGAGACCAAGACATGAACTCTCCCAACCCAGCAGGAGTGAGCAGACTCATAACAATCGGAACGAGCATGCTCAGAACAACCGGAACGAGCAGCCTCAAGCCCATAACGGACTAGAGCAAGCTCGAGTCCAAAACGAAGCTGACGCTAGAGACGGGCAGCCTGCCTCCTCTTTCACCCACTCATCTACTAGGCGACAAACTCAGTACGAGGACGACTAAGAACAAGTAGACGTCCACGAGGAAGCCGACTCCACAGCCGTACTCTTGCTCAAAGAACTGCAGAAAACCAACCGCCTCATCCGGCTCCAGGGTGACCGGATTGACAAGCTAGAAAGGAGGCGACGATATCGTGCCCCCTCGCGGAGACACTATCGGTCGCGCTCCTATTCTTCCTCGCGCTCTCCGCTGAGGAGGACTCGTTGGCGTTCCCCTTCTTCTTCGCGCTCCCCGCCTAAAAGGTATCGCCGTCAGAGATCCTATTCTCGCTCTCCACCACGGAGGAGCAGGAAAAATCAAAAACCTGAGGCCGCAGAGACTGGGAGCCTTTCTCCCGAACAAGATCCCCGGAGGAGCCCATCCAAGGCTGTGTTGAAACCTCGCGAGCATTCCCCTCCCCGGGACAACCGCAAAAATCCGGACAAACCGCAGGCTAAACCCCGGCGAAGCAGACACTCAACCTCTCTAGAACCAAGTGACGAGGAAGACTTCCACAGCCCCTTGTCAGAAAGCATCCGAAGAGCTCGTCTTCCACGAGGGATGGAAAAACCACCGACCCTAGATCTAAACGACGGAACCACTGATCCCGACGACCACATTCGAAGCATCGAAGCCGTCATGGATTATCACGTCGTCCGGGGATCCATCAAATGCCACATCTTTCCGACCACCCTCAGGAAAGGGGCAATGACATGGTACATAAACCTTCCATCCAACTCTATCCACTCCTGGACCGAGCTCAAGGAACTCTTCCTGAGCCATTTCACAGCCTCTCGTCGGCAACCGAAGTCTGAAGCAAACCTCGAGGCTGTGATCCAAGGAACCAACGAACCTCTCCGAGAATACCTCGACAGGTTCAACAAAGAGGCCGTCCAAGTACAGACGACCGACTACATGAAGAGATACCTCCTAGAGCGAGGACTCCTCCCCGGAAGCGATTTCAAGAAGGCTATAAAGATCGAGAAGGTATATACCATGAATCCCTCCTCCGCAAAGCCCAAGCCTTCATCGCTTTCGAAGAAAGCGAAGCGGCAACAATAAAGGCTTCGAGGAGCAATGATGCTGCCCGCAGCTCGAGCCACGACCACTCGGGTTCACGCCGAGGACATGAGAAAAGGAGAGAGGACAGGCCCCTCGACGCGAAAGAACGCAGGGGACCAGCCGGTCGATTCAGGGACTATACTCTCCTGAACGCTTCACGCGAGAAAATCCTGGCCGAATGCAAAAACACCGACTTCAAGAACTCCAGCATCAGGCCCCCGAAGTCGAACCCCGCCAGACCGGGGACCGACAAATCCAAATACTGCAAGTATCACAAGAGCCACGGGCATCTGACTGACGAATGCATACATCTCAAAGACGCCATCGAGACTCTGATTAAGGAAGGTCGCCTTTCGAAGTACACAAAGAAAGGAGAACCTTCCCGGAGGGACGACCAACGGAACTCTGACGAGGGCAGCTCACCAGATGGTAGGCCCTTACAAGTAGCTCTATCCATCACCCGACCAGAGGACTTCATACCCTCGGTCGGAGTAACATTCGCCCTTAGCACTTGGGAAAGGTTCCCGACCGCCATGGTCATTTCTAATGGCGGGGACCCAGGTTCCCTCACGATCAGCTCTGTAAAGAGGAAATTTGATGAGTTGATCAACGCCAGTTCAGACCTCGGCCCTACCCTGCAGAAATTCAAAGGGAAGTCAGATCCGATCACCTTCTACCTGGAAGAACTCCCCGGCGGCGCCCCAAACGCCACAATCCCACTGCTAGTTCGAGCAAGAATGGCAAACTTCGACGTCCGTCGGATCCTGATCGACGAAGGAAGCTCGGTCGACATCATGTATTCTCACCTCTTCCATACCCTCGAACTGGACGACTCGCACCTCACTCCATATGTGGGTTCCGATCTCCAGGGATTTAACGGGACGACCACCAAACCCTGGGGTTAAACCGAACTGATTGTCACTTTCGGGGAAGGAGAAGCTTCCAGACAGGTCAAGACAAGGTTTCTAGTGATCGACTGCAAAACCCTCTACAACTGCATCATTTGGCGCCCCACTCTGGCTGAACTCACGACCGTTCCCTCGACGGTGCACTTGAAAATGAAGTTCTACACAAAAAGGGGACGAGTGGCCACCATCATCGCCGATATCGAAGCAGTCAGAAGGATATTCGACGCGTCGATGAAGGGGTTGCAGCTAATCGCCCCTCCCTCCAGCTCCAACAAGAAACCAAGGGCCGAAGACAAGCCTCCTCGGGAAGATCAGCATCAACCGACCAACGTCAGCTTAGTCGACCTCGACGCTCGCTTCACGGAAGAAGAACTAAAGAAGGGCGAAGAGACGTGACCGAAGACAGCTCACCCCGTCCGACCTATCCCAGATGGGGACTTCGAGCTCGACCCATTGGGCGACAACCCCGACAAAGCGGTAAAGATCGGCAAGGATATCCCAGACCTACCGAGGAAGCAGCTCATGGCCTGCCTTCGAGCCAACGCAGACCTGTTCACTTGGAGCGCAGCTAAAATGCTTGGACTCGACCCTGAGGTCGCCTGCCACCATCTCTCCATTGATCCAGCCGCGAAGGCAGTAGTTCAACGTAGGCGTCGACAGTCTCTCGAGAAAGCGGAGGCTGCCGAGAAAGCTGTAAAAGACCTCTTAGTGGCGAATTTTATTTCCGAGGCCAAGTATTCAACTTGGCTCTAAAACGTTGTACTAGTCAAAAAATCTAATGGAAAATGGAGAATGTGTGTTGATTATACTGATGTTAACCGGGCATGTCCCAAAGATGCTTATCCATTGCCTAACATTGACAGGCTGGTCGACAACTCGACCGGCTATAAATTGTTATCTTTTATGGATGCTTATTCAGGTTACAACCAAATCCCCATGGCGAGGTGCGACAAGCAGTGCACGGCATTCATGATCGATTCGGGCAACTACTATTACAACGTGATGCCCTTCGGACTCAAAAACGCCGGAGCCACTTACCAACGGATGATGAACAAGGTGTTCCGAGGAGAGATTGGTGACACCCTCGAGGTATATATGGACGATATGATCGTCAAATCTCGAGAAGACACCGACCACACCACGCATCTCGAGCGAGTATTCAACCAGGCCAGGTCCTGCAAGATGCGTTTCAACCCAAAGAAGTGCACCTTCGGCGTCTGGGCTGGCAAGTTCCTCGGCTTCTACTTGACCGAGAGAGGTATAGAGGCCAACCCAGATAAATGCCGAGCATTCTCAGAACTCCCCACTCCTAACGATAAAAAATCCATCTAAGTCCTAAACGGGATGCTCATGGCACTATCCCGTTTCGTTGCAAAATCCGCCCAGCACACCCTCTCATTCTTTAAGTTACTACGAAAGGAAGCAACCTTCGAATGGTCCGAGGAGTGTGAGCAAGCACTAACCCATCTTAAGCAAGTCCTCTCAGAGACACCCGTCCTCTCCCGACCTAGGGACAACGAGATCCTGTATCTCTACCTGGCCGTCTCGAACGAAGCAGTCAGCACGGCCCTAATCCGAGAGGCTGACGACGGGCAGAAGCCCATATACTTCACCAGCAAAGCTCTACAAGGACCCGAGGTGCGATACCAACAAATCGAGAAAGTCGCACTGGCCCTAATAACAGCAGCCAGAAGGCTGAGGTATTACTTCCTCGCCCATACTGTGGTGTCGTTTTCTTTTACCTCCCCGTTTCACTTGGGAGGACGGCACGCTAGACCCTTCACGCGAAATTTGGAAGGAGAATGCGCCCGTGGTGGGATGAATTTTGTTTCAGTTCTTCCTACGATATCACACGAACTTTCTTATTTGTCCTACGAGTAGGAAAGGGGAAAAAAGATCTCAACTAAACCCTAGGAGTTTGCTAAGTGTGGGGATTTCACCTAGACTAGAAATTCTGGAGTCCGGGGGGTCGGTTATACATAGGGAAGTGTTTAAACACCCTACATATCTGTAGTACTCTACAGGAACCTTCTCTGTGTCATTGTGATTGTGTTTGCTGCTAATGATTGGGAAAGTTTCTCCTTTGTGTTAGGAGAAGGAATTGAATTGATTAAAGAAAGACAGACAGATAGACAGACTGACTATTTTTGGTATTTTATTAGCTCGCTGAGATTCCTTGTGAACCTCATGCCTACATATCCCTAGTGGAAGTCAGAGCTTAATGTAGTTCGGGGAACTAACTAGGGAAATTAATTGTTTTTTTGTGCCTTGCTTGAAGCTCAAGGTTGAAGCTTGGAATTAAATCTCTGTTTACAGTAAAGAGACATGAAATTATCTCTACAGAGAGGTATTTATACTATTCTACCACAAACATTTAAAGGAGTGACAGAATAACTGAATTCATTTCATTCAAGAGGGGGACCTTACTTGTGTATGTGCAAGTATACCAGTCAAATGCCTCTTAAATGAAAGAAAGATGCTCATCCAAATTAGGGAAAGTTACCACATGTCTGGATTTTACTGCCAGCTCATGCCTTTCAAAATCCTAAATGGGAGACTTGATTAAAATTGAAATTGAAATGGAAATGTTTGTTTGAATGTGGTAGAGTAGTAAAAATATCTCTCTATAGAGATAAGCTATGTCTATCTACTGTATAAAAGATTTGAATTTTAGCTGGCTTGTATGAGGCCCAAGCTTGAGGCTTTTTGATTGATTAATTATTATTATTGACTCTGGGAGATGACTCCATTGAGGATTAATTACAGGGTATTTTTGTGTTCTGTACAAAGCCCAGAATTGAGGCTGACTCTATTTAGGGAGACTCTATTTGTGTGCCTTGTACAAAGCCCAAGGTTGTGGCTAACTGTTGAGGGTAATTTGAATGAATGACTCTATTTTATGTGCCTTGTACAAAGCCCAAGGTTGTGGCTGACTCTAGCTAGGGGAAAACATTATTTTCTGCCTTGTACAAAGCCCAAGGTTGTGGCGGACTCTTAAATGAATTAAGTATGGATGACTATATGGGGAAAGATCCTAAGTGTTAGGAATCTTTGACACATGAAAAATATGGTTTATCTGCCTTGTACAAAGCCCAAGGTTGTGGCTACTGAATGATGAAGAACTCACTGGGGAGACTCTATTATCTGCCTAGTACAATGCCCAAGGTTGAGGCTGACTCTTGACAGGGGAGTTTTATTGTTTGGGTGCCTTGTATGAAGCCCAAGGTTGAGGCTAACTGTTTTTGTTGGTTTTGACTCTACTGAGGAGGTTTTATTTATTAAAAGACTGTTTTTCTTTGGAAGCTAACCCTTTCCAGGGATTTTGACTCAGCTGGTGAATTTGTCTGTTAAAAGACTGACTTTATCATGTTTTTTTGGAGGCTGACCCTTTCCAGGGATTTTGACTCTTTTGGGGAAATTATCTCCTAAGAGAATGAAATTATTTATTAATTAATTTTGGAGGCTAACCCTTTCCAGGGGTTTTTATTGAAATGAAGGAATGTGTGGAAGCTAACCCTTTCCAGGGATTTTGACATTTTAGACAGATGTTGGAGGCTAACCCTTTCCAGGGGTTTTTGACATTTTAGACAGATGTTGGAGGCTAACCCTTTCCAGGGGTTTTGACATTTTTAGACAGATGTTGGAGGCTAACCCTTTCCAGGGGTTTTTATTGAAATGAATGATTTGGGTAGCACTCCATTAATTATTAAAGGATGAAAAGATTGGCAGAAAGATTATCTAGTGGAGACTTCTTGTTTAAAGCCCAAGATGAAGGCTGACTCAATGCTGAGGATGACCAAACATGGATCCTAGACTCTGCTAAGGAAGATTGATGAAGATAAGGGTGACAGAGACTGTCCATGTCTCTCATTCCAAAAATGTACTCAATGTGAAATTGAGACAAACTTAGCTTGTTTAAAGTCTGGTTTAAATTGGAAGAAACTCACCAGGGTAGGCTAAAAGGTGACTAAAGACCTGTTCCTATGTTTATAAGAAACCTGATGGGTCCTTGTATACAAGCTCAAGAGGAAGCTGGAAATGCTTTTAAGAAGCCTGTGGGTCCTTGTACAAAGCCCAAGAGGAGGCTAATCGAGGGTCCTTGTTATAGCACAAGAGAAAGCTATGTAGTTTTGAACTTATTTTGGCTCTAAGCAAATGGGTAAGAGGTTTCACCGGGAATAATTCCTCTTTGGGTGGATGTGTCCTATTATTTGGATTCTAAGGTTTTTGCCAAGATGTTTCACCGGGAATAATTCATCTTGGGGGTTTGAACTACAGATCTCTAATTAGGAAAGAGCCTTCACCGGGAAGACATTCTCAATCCTAGGTCATATTCCTAATATATATATATATAGTTTAACTGTCCTAAGGTTTATACTCAAACGTAGTTCTAAACTAATATATGCACAGTTTATATTTGACAGTAATTTAAATAAAGACTGTAAATTGAAAGCTTGTAAAGCCTAACCTGGATGGAGTGGAGGCCATTGAAGAAGTATGTACAGAGCCTCAACAGTATTTTTGTTGTTTTGTTGATAACAGTTGAATATATATATGATAAACAGTTAATGTTTTTTTTGAAAACAGAAGAAGTGAAGATGGACAAAGGTCACATAGGTATCTGAAGAGTTTCACCGGGAATAATGCCCTTCAAATACCAGAAGAATGTTTTGAAAACAGAAAGAAGATTTTGAAAATACAGTTTTGAAAACAAGCTAAGAAGAGAAGGTTTTTGGGACTTACACTCTATTAGAGGCCCAGTACTTTGCAGTACTGGTGATAAAAACAGTTGAAAATGATTTGAAATGATATAAGGTTTTGTTGTTTGAAAACCTTAATCATCCGTTTAATCGGAGATTGATAACAGCTTTGAGAATTGACAAAAGTCAACTTAATTAAAGTAAAAATAAAGATTTTTACTTAATTAAGACCTAAACAATTAGGGTTTTATCATAAACTTATTTACAAAGTGATTAGGTTAAAATAAAGTGATAATATATATTTAAAGTATTTAAGAAAACACTTAAAAACATACTATTTTAAACCTAATTAAAATTCAAGAAATAAATAATATTTTTATGATTTTTTTGACTATTCACAAAATAGATATATTAAATAATAGGTGTATGAAAAATGAAGTGAAAATGATTTATTTTGATAGGTTAAATAAATATGTGAAGTTGTGAAGAGAAATGAAAGAAATTAGTGTTAAAAAAATAAGTTTTGGCCCTTGGAGGGTTTGAACCCACGCCCTTGAGGTTACCAGCCCAAAACAACACCACTGAGCCAACGCGCGCTCAGTGTTAGTGACTTGCCTTCATTTGGTTATGTTTCAAAACAAGTTGTAAATCTTTGAAAAATAAAAGAACCAAAAAGTCTGGGGCGAGGGGGATTCGAACCCCAGACCTTTGGCATGAGGAGACTAAGAGCGCATGTGTGGCCACTAGGGCAAGTTATTCAGTCGTTAATAAAACGCACACCATTCAAAATAAAATAAACTCTCCCCTGAGAATTCAAATTTGCGCGCCACCACCATCTTCATCTTCAACCTCAAGCTCTCCATTTTTGAATTTCTGAACTTACTCGTTTCTCAACCATTTGCAACGATGTAAACATGAAACTTGCTCTAAATTCACTCACGATTCTAAATATGTAACTAACATGAACTATCATTAACTACATCTAATTAATTTACCAGAAATCGTGAAGAACCCTAAAATTTCAAAATTAAATTAAATGACTATACTGAAAGATAAATGGATGATGATAGAGGGTTTTCAATCCTCTGATGATGCTGAACAAGATAGAATCGAGCTATTTCACAAAGAGTACTTAAATTAAAGAGAGGGAGTTCAGAAACTTACCTCTGAAAATGGAGATCGTGAGGATGATAGAGAGCAACTGGGCTTGTATGAATGATCCCAAAAGCTTCCTTGTGGCTCAGTGATGCTAACTGAATGCTTGTAATGACCTCAAACCTCCTGAATTGTTCTATGGACCTCCCTCGATTTCAGCTTCAAGTGAACATGGAGGGTGTTGATTCTCGAGTTACAGATGAGCTGCAGCCATCTGGTTAGCTTCACTATGACCTGAGGAGTGTGTCTGGATGATTGGCTTGCCTTGAAACCTTCTGAATCACTCCATGGACCTCCAACTGCAGATGCTCCAAAGTGAGAGCAACAATGGTGTTCCTCCACCTACAGAAGTGATCCAGGTGCTTGGATCACCTCAAATGACCTCCCTTGAGATGTTAGAATGCTCACTTCCCAAAGATAAGCTCTGGTTTGAAGAAATCGATTCTTCTTGCCAAAGAACTTTGAAAAACAATGAACAAGAGAAGAGAAAGAGAAAGCAAGTAATATGGTTGCTTTGGTGTGTTTTTCTACTGAATTGTGCTCTCCTATTTATAGGCAAATGTCTCAGTACTGAGTGAGAGAGTGAGCTTGCTTAGTGAAGCAAGTTTGGTTTCTTAGCCATGAAGAAATTTCAAAGAATATCCAAGTGTGATCATTGCATTTTCGAGCCACCTCCCCTATCCATTGATTCTATCTGATCTTAGGGGACAATTCAGATGCAAAGTGAGCTCTAATTGGTTGATGAGAAGATTCCTTGGGTGATTCATCAATTTGCCATAAATTCTCAAATGTAATCATTACATAATCACATGTTCTTGTTTTAGGAATCTTCTTCAATTATCATGGCATGGTGAAAATGAATGCATGGCATGTTTGCAGATGTATTATGGGTCATGTAGCATCTGTATTTGAGGTCATGTGCACAAAACTTCAAAGTTCCAAAATGATGCATGACCTATAATTTCACTTCATGAGGCCAACTTTGAACAAGCATAACTCTTAGCTCAAATTGAATTTTGAGAAGGTTGAACACAATTTGGAAAGCCCTAAACATCTACTTTAAATCATTAGTTTATGTCTTCTTCAGAATCCTTTGGGAAATTTGTGAAAAATGAGGCCAAAGTTGGAAGAAAACTAGGTTAAAACACTTAGAAAAATTTCTAAGTGTTTATGACCTAAACTTCAAAATTTCCAAAACTTCATAAATGGTTGATCTTTTGAAAAAAGTTCCCTTGTAAGATGTTGTTTTATTTGGCAAGATCTACAACTTTCATGTTGGAAGTTTTTTGAGTTGTGTAGGTGAAATTTTGAGATCTCACCATGCCCTCAAAAACCCTAATTCCCGACTTTTCGCTCCTTGATGAATTTCTTTGAATTTCTTTGGCCAAATGACTTTGACATCCATATATTGATGATATTGATCTTTGAAAGTCATTTTTTGACCAAAAACCTTAAAAGTCAATGATGATCCTTCACAGTTGACTTTTTCCTGACAAAGTGAATTTTTGGGCTTTTGTGTAGAAATAAGATCTTCTCCCCAAATGGATGATATAAATGGATTATATGGAGGTAGTAGAGATCCTTGAATCATGTCTTGAGTTTTGGATTCATGCCCTGATCAGAAGTCAACTATCTTGGTGAATTAGGTCAAAACCCTAATTTGTCGACCATGTGAAAATAATGACTGTAGACTTTGAATTGAAGTGTGATGTCCAGTAGATCTTGTAATATGAGTTATTTGAAGATGATTGATGTCTTTGAATGATCCTCTGAGGTTTTTTAGGGTTTCCCAAATGTGATCCCTGATTTTAGTCCTTGATAGGCTCAAAACCCTAGTCTGGTGACCTGAGTAAACCTGTACTCATATGACTGGATGTCTAATCAATCATAGATGAGAAAAGTGAAGTTTTTGAGCCCCATGATTGTATTAGAGACTAGTCTTTGTATTGATTGATCCTTTGCCTGAGCTTTCTTGTCTTTGAGCATCCTCGATTAGGTACCAGATGGAGAAATGACTGCTCTGGGTACTTGTCTTGACCTGATGAAAAATCCTGAAGATATGTCATCTCAGGGGGGTCAAAAATTAGGGTATGACAGATGCCCCTATTTAAGTTTCTTTTATCTGGAGGGAGAGAGATTGAGATCTCGATCTCTCCTGCGTAAAAGAGACTTAAATATCAAAGAATGCCCGAATTTTGGGCGCTCCTGAGATGTTGTAATTGATAAAATCTTTGCATGATTTGATCCTGTTGTCGCACTTGGCGGGGGATGAGGAGACAAACTCCTGCAGAAATACTTGATGTGGATTCTGGTGAATGGATGGCAATGTAGGATGCGCAATCCATCTTCTTTAACTAAGTGTTGATACTTAGAAAAAGGTAAACAACCTCCTCTTGTTCCGGATGTCCAAATCTCGAAACTGGTCTTAGTTGCGTTTGGACAATATCTCAGATAAAGAGAAAATTTCCAAAGGTTTGTTTCCTCGTCAAACTTCTTACCAGCACTTGGAGGTAAGATACCATTTGACGGTAAATAAAGAAACTTTGAGGGTTTGTTTCCTCATCAAACTTCTCATCAGCACTTGGAGATGAGATACCATTTGATGGTAAATAAAGAAACTTCAAAGATTTGTTTCCTCATCAAACTTCTCATCAGCACTTGGAGATGAGATACCATTTGACGGTAAATAAAGAAACTTTGAGGGTTTGTTTCCTCATCAAACTTCTCATCAGCACTTGGAGATGAGATACCATTTGATGGTAAATAAAGAAACTTCAAAGATTTGTTTCCTCATCAAACTTCTCATCAGCACTTGGAGATGAGATACCATTTGACGGTAATAAAGAAACTTTGAGGGTTTGTTTCCTCATCAAACTTCTCATCAGCACTTGGAGATGAGATACCATTTGATGGTAAATAAAGAAACTTTGAGGGTTTGTTTCCTCATCAAACTTCTCATCAGCACTTGGAGATGAGATACCATTTGATGGTAAATAAAGAAACTTCGCCATCTTCCCTTTTGACCTGGCATCTTTGAAAGATTGTCATATGGGCCCATGCTTTTTGAGGGGCTAATGACTTTGTTTGAAGGCGGACGAACTGTTTTCGGGGTGAAAACTGCCATTCGTCGATTGGTGCCTGGGGAATCAACAAACTGTTTTCTTAAGGGGAAAACTACCATTTATTGACTCTGTGGGGAACTAAACATCCCTGAAACAGACAAACTGTTTGAAGAAACTACCATTTGTCGATCTCTTGAGTATTTAACAGACAAACTGTCTTTCCTTGGGGAAAGACTACCATTTGTTGACTCCGCTGGGGATCATGAACTATCTTCTGGATGAAGACTACCATTCACTGATTCTGTTGGGGAATCATTTGTCGATCTGCTGGGAGATTCTGGATTATTCTTTGACAAGAAGTGGCACCTCTCGACCTTGTTGGGGAAATGCCAAACTTTTGGGGAAGTCCAAAATGCGAAGCAGACTATCTTATCTGATGAAGATTGTCGAGCGTTGCTCTGCAGGAGATTCTCAGTTGAGGGATTCCAAAAGTGAACAAACTATCTCTTTGAGGGAGACTACCATCTATTGACTTGCTTGGGGAAATCTCTCTACATGGATCGTTGTCTTGAAGGAAAAAGTTTCTCCAGGACTTGCAGGGGAAACTTGAGTTCATGCCCTCATGACTCGGGCATTCTCATGATTAAAAGCCTAATTTGACTATGCAGTTGTGATGTAATGTATGCATGAATATTATGACAATTATAAAATGTAAAGTGAATGTGAATAGAATTGTCGCGGATGTAAAATCCTAATGATACGACTTGAATTCTTGTTGATCAGAAGATGTCCTCTTCTTGTAGTTCGAACTCTGTTTGGAATATCTGGCTACCAGTTGTCCGCTGTCCGAAGTAAATAATATGAATTGAAGTGAAGATCCGTCATCGGGAGATGTTCGCAAAGCGACCTCATGGGGAAATCTTGGTTCCCGGAGTCTCAACCGTTCTCGGAGCAACTGTTTGCATTCTTCCTATTGTTTGTAAACCTCAGAAAGAAATTTCACCTTTATTTTTGCAAGTAAATTCATTTTTATTTTATGAAAACATTTGTTTCAAGAAAGTGACTGTTTAAATTTAAAATGCATTTCAAGAAACTGAATAAGACTAGATTGCAAAGGAAAAGCACAAGGCTCAAATTATTATATATGGAATGGTAATCAGCCAAATGCTTGATTCCATGGAGTATTTACAAAGTTGGAAATTGGTAATTTTCGGGAAAAGGGCTACGATGAAACGTGACGACCGTTATCTCTCCCTTCCACTCCGAGTTGCGCTGTATTCGTGCTTTGTAGAAGATGACCTACTGCTGATGAACACTCCGCTATGGATTTTGAATGATCAAGTTTGTCCTGAACACAGTTACTTGCCATATATCCCTAACTTTTGCGTAAACTACCCCTTTCGGGTTTTAAGTTTACCGGGATTGATTATTTTTTTTTTTATGTCTCTAACTTTTGCCTGAATCGCCCTTTCGGGTTTTCGATTCACCGAGACGCTCTTTTTTGCCTAAGCCGCTCTTTGCGAGTTTTCAACTTAGCGAGCTGTTCTTTTGTTTATTTAGGCGAAGTATTTCTTGACTGCGTCGACGTTCACAGGACGGGTGAATTCTTCTCCATCCATAGTCGTGAGTATTAAGGCTCCTCCTGAGAAAGCTCTCTTGACCACGTAGGGGCCGTCATAATTGGGAGTCCATTTCCCTCTCGAATCTGTGAGAAAAGATTGAATCTTTTTGAGTACAAGGTCGCCTTCTTTGATTGTGCGAGGTCGAACCTTTTTGTCGAAAGCTTTCTTCATTCTTTGTTGATATAGCTGTCCGTGGCATAAAGCTGTCATGCGCTTTTCTTCGATTAAGTTCAATTCATCGAATCTGCTTTGACACCACTCGGCTTCTGTTAATTTTGCCTCCATCAAAACTCTCATTGATGGAATCTCAACCTCTATAGGTAGGACTGCCTCCATGCCATATACAAGGGAGAAAGGAGTTGCTCCAGTCGAAGTACGTACTGATGTACGGTAACCATGAAGAGCATACGGGAGCATTTCATGCCAATCTTTGTAAGTGATGACCATCTTCTGAATGATTTTCTTGATGTTTTTGTTAGCTGCTTCTACAGCTCCATTCATCTTTGGTCTGTAAGGAGATGAGTTGTGATGTTCGATCTTGAATTCTTCACAAAGCTCCTTCATCATTTTGTTATTCAAATTTGACCCATTGTCAGTGATTATCTTGCTAGGAATGCCGTAGCGACAGATGATGTGATTCTTGATAAACCTGACGACAACTTGTCTTGTAACGTTTGCATATGAAGCTGCTTCAACCCATTTGGTGAAATAGTCTATGGCTACCAAGATGAAGCGATGTCCGTTGGACGCTTTTGGTTCGATCATTCCAATCATGTCGATTCCCCACATGGAGAAAGGCCAAGGGGAAGAGAGTATGTTGAGCAGAGATGGTGGCACATGAATTCTATCGGCGTAGATCTGGCATTTGTGACACCTCTTTGCGTACTGGTAGCAATCTGACTCCATCGTCAGCCAATAATATCCTGCTCTCAGTATTTTCCTTGTCATGGTATGTCCATTGGTGTGAGTACCAAAGGAACCTTCATGTATTTCTCTCATGAGTATTTCTGCTTCTTTTCTGTCAACGCATCTGAGCAGAACCATGTCGAAGTTTCTCTTGTACAGAACATCTTCATTCAAGAAGAATCTACAAGCTAACTTTCTCAAAGTCTTTCTATCTTTCTTTGACGCCCCAAGAGGGTACTCTTGCTTTTGAAGAAAGTTCTTGATGTCGTAGTACCACGGTTTGTCGTCGATGATTGCTTCTACTGTGAAAACATGAGCGGGCCTATCCAGGCGCATAACATCGATCCGAGGAATGTCATTCCAATGATTTATCCTAATCATGGAAGAGAGTGTGGCTAATGCATCAGCCAAGTTGTTTTCTTCACGAGGAATGTGATGAAAATCTACCCTGTCGAAGAATGGTAACAATCTTCTCGCGTAGTCTTTGTAAGGAATTAGCCCTGGTTGGCGTGTTTCCCATTCTCCTTTGATTTGATTGATGACCAAAGCAGAATCTCCATATACATCCAAGTGTTTGATTCTTAGATCCATGGCTTCTTCGAGACCCATGATGCAAGCTTCATATTCGGCCTCATTGTTTGTGCATTTGAAAGTTAATCTGGCAGTAAATGGAATATGGGTACCCTGAGGTGTAACAATGATTGCCCCAATTCCTCGTCCATAAGCATTGACAGCTCCGTCAAAGATTAAGCCCCACTGGGATCCTATCTCAGGTCCTTCGTCTGGTAGCGGCTCGTCGTAATCTTTCATCTTGAGGTACATGACGTCCTCGTCCGGAAAGTCGAAACTGGTTGATTCATGACCATTGAGTGGGTGGTGAGCCAGGTGCTCAGCTAGAATGCTTCCTTTCACGGCTTTCTGTGCGTGATACTCAATGTCATATTCTGATAACAACATCTGCCAACGGGCAATTCTCCCGGTTAAAGCAGGCTTCTCAAAGATGTACTTGATTGGATCCATATGAGAGATCAAACAAGTAGTATGTCGAATCATGTACTGGCGGAGACGCTTGGCAGCCCAGGCCAAAGCACAACACGTCTTCTCGAGCATGGAGTAGCGGGATTCACAGTCAGTGAATTTCTTGCTCAGGTAGTAAATGGCATGCTCTTTTCTTTTTGTCTCGTCTTGCTGTCCAAGGACACAACCCATGGAATCTTCTAAGACGGTTAAGTACATTATCAAAGGTCTTCCTTCCACTGGAGGAGACAAAATGGGTGGTTCGAGCAGATATTCCTTAATGCTGTCGAACGCTTTCTGACAATCGTCTGTCCAGACGCAACTTTGATTTTTCCGTAGAAGTTTGAAAATAGGAGCACAAGTTGCAGTCATGAGATATATGAATCTCGAGATGTAATTCAGACGTCCAAGAAATCCTCTAACTTGTTTCTCGGTTCTGGGCGAAGGCATTTCTTGAATTGCCTTGACTTTGTCTGGATCTACTTCAATTCCTCGTTTGCTGACAATGAAACCAAGGAGTTTTCCTGAATAGACACCAAAGGTACACTTGTTGGGGTTCAGGCGAAGCTGAAACTTCCGTAAGCGTTGAAATAACTTTGTCAGATTCTGTATGTGATCTTCTTCATTTTCTGATTTGGCAATCATGTCGTCCACATAGACTTCCACTTCTTTATGCATCATGTCGTGGAAAAGTGTAGTCATGGCTCTTTGATAAGTTGCCCCTGCGTTCTTTAGTCCAAAAGGCATGACACGATAGCAGAACGTGCCCCAGGGGGTGATGAAAGCTGTTTTTTCCATGTCTTCAGGTGCCATTTTGATTTGGTTGTATCCTGAAAATCCGTCCATGAATGAGAACACTTTGGATTTTGCTGTACTGTCTACCAACATATCAATATGTGGTAAAGGAAAATCATCCTTAGGGCTAGCTTTGTTCAAATCTCTGTAGTCGACGCACATGCGGACTTTTCCGTCTTTCTTAGGAACGGGAACAATGTTAGCTAACCACTGAGGGTATTCTGAAGTGACGAGGAAACCTGCGTTGATCTGCTTTTGAACTTCCTCTTTGATTTTCATGGCCATCTCCGGGTGAGTTCTTCTCAATTTTTGCTTGACCGGAGGGCATTCTGCTTTTAACGGCAAGTGATGCTCCACTATACTGGTATCCAACCCTGGCATATCTTGATAAGACCAAGCGAAGACATCTGAGAATTCTTTGAGTAGCTGTATCAAACTCTCTCTGATCTCTGAACTGAGCGAAGCTCCAATCTTAACCTCTCTTCTGTTTCCATCGGAACCAAGGTTAATGATCTCTAGAGGCTCATTGTATGGCTGAATGGCCTCTTCCTTTTGTTGAAGTAACCGTGAAATTTCCTTTGATATTTCTTCGTCTTCTTCTTCCTCTGCCTCGAATACAGGAAACTCAAAGCTTGGAGAAGTCATACGGTCGCACGTTTCAACGGGGTATTTTATGATTAATCTGCATATGTGTGATAAGTTTTATTTAGACAACGAGGGAAGACTCGGTGTATGCAGTTAATAATTTTTTTTTGATGTTTTTTAAGGGTGTTTTTTAGGATTACCAATTTCCGAAAAAAAAAGAAAAGGAAAAACTAAACGAAGGAACAGAATGACATTTTTATTTATGGACAGTCATTTCTTGAAACAAAGACCCTATAAAACAAAACTCTATTGCTTTGGGCGAAGCAAAGAGGGACATTTAACTAAGAAATAGTAAAATGCAAAGCCCTATGAAACATCTCTTCACCCTGGGCTATGGTGAGAGGACAAAATAACGGTGAAAGTTCCTACTTAGGAGTGCGAACAACAGTTGAAACTTCAACAGCTGTCCAGTAGTGGCGAACCCCATTGTGCACTAAGTAATCTGGAACCTTAGGCTTAAGCTGGCCTGTGGTAGGTCTTGATTTACCAACCACTGTCTTTGCAACACTCAGACGATCTTCTTCTACTTCAGCAGACTGAGCGGTGTGAGCATACCCATTTCCGAGTGGAGTATGTCGGTTTTTCTTTTGAGGAAACTTCCAATCTTCTGAATGGAGAGACTCGTTGTCGGAGACACTTTCGAGATCATCCTCTTCTGTATTTTGGTCTTGCTCTTCTCCCAAGATGGCATTGACTAGATATGTGAACTCTAGATCCTTAGCCTCGGAAGGTGACTTGGGGATATAATCCTCAATGATGATTTCACCAGTCGATGATGATGAATAGCAAGGGTTATACATCTCTTTTGGCTGAGAGAGGTACTCAAAATCACTGTTCCATCCAGTTGGAACAATATCTTCAAGAGAGATTCTTGAACTTTCAGGAGCGGAGTATTTCACCATGTAGTCGAATTTTCCGCTTGGTTCTCCTAATGTATCCCAAGTCTCTTCGGGGATAGGAGGAACTTCTTCTGATGAACCATGACTTCTGGTGGTGAAGCTGTCAGTAACTTCATCACTGCTTGGTTGAGTCTTACTTTCAGATCCTTTAGTCGGATAACAGCAAGGTGGATCAGACTCTGGTAGGGAGATATATCCTGCTTTGTTAAGATAGGATAACCACTCCTCTTCATCGGTGTTTTCCGTACCGATGGTATTGACTGTTTGTTGAACAGGTTGAAGAAAACCTCCACTGCAGAAAGTTTCTTGAATTGGGAGAACTACCTCAATCCCTGGGATAGCTTTTGATGATGTCGGAAAGAATCCAATTCCTGTTCTGTTCTTGTTGTTGGTAGGAATATTAATGTGCCCCCAACCACTGGTAGTGCCATCCTTTACAACTTGGATTGCATCTTTGTATGAAGAGATAGACGCTGCTTTCTCCTTTCCTTTGTCTAAGGAAAGTGCTTGGAATTTAGTTCCAACAACTTCTTTTGGTTCTATGTCGGAGAATGATGATAGGTTACTGACGATCAGAGCTCGTTCTCCACATACGGTTACCAATTTGTCATTCCTTATGAACTTCAGTTTCTGATGAAGTGTTGAAGTAATTGCCCCAGCCTCATGAATCCATGGGCGACCTAGCAAACAACTGTATTGTGCTGGAATATCCATAACTTGGAAAGTGATTTTGAACGTCTGAGGTCCAATAGTTATGGGAAGATCTACTTCTCCGAAAACTGACTTCCTTGATCCATCAAATGCTTTGACGATGACATGACTTTTTCTTAGAGGGTAATCTTCGAAAGATAATCTTGATAATGTTGATTTAGGCATGACGTTGAGAGAGGATCCATTGTCTATTAGGACTCCTGTGAGTACATCACCCATGCAGCCAACTGAGATGTGAAGTGGAAGATTGTGGTCCACTCCTTCTTCAGGAAGATCTTCGTCACAGAAACTTAGGCTAGTTCCCGCGGAGATGTTGGCAACGATGTTGTTGAATTGGCTTATAGTAACACTTGGTTCTACGAAAGCTTGTTCCAAAACTTTCTGTAGAGCTTCCCTATGAGCTTCAGAACTCAATAGCAGGGAAAGAACAGAAATCCTAGACGGAGTATGTAGTAATTGATCTACAATGTTGTATTCACTCCTCTGGATTAACTTCAAGATCTCATCATTTTCTTTCGCTTGAACAGCATTGGTCGGAAGATTGTCTTGCCTATGTGGTACTTCCTCCGAAGGTTTCTCCACATTTTCTGTTGTTCTGTTGAAGACTCGTCCACTTCTGGTGACTCGACTAACATCAGCAATGTTGACAACAGACGGTAATGGTATTTCCTTACCATTTTCAATGAATGTAGCGTTGTATTTGTATGGTATAGCCTTGCTGGACTCATACGGTACAGGACCTGGTAAGTAGATGACTAGTGGTGCAACTGCTGTCTTCCTGCTATCATACTTAACTTGCATAGGTTCAACTTGATTAATTTGAGGAGATACGGTAAAGACTTCATCATCTTCTCTGTTGGCAAGAACAGTAATGGTATTGTCATCCATCAGCTTTTGAATGTCGTTGCGAACACGCAAACATCCTCGTGAATTTCTTCGACAGATTCTGCATCTACTGTAAGCGTGGAAATCTGTTCCAAAGTAGGCAAGTCCATTTAAAGTTTTGTGGAACCTGACTACCGATCCTTCAAGGTCTTCAACTTTGTAGATTTTGTATTCTCCTGGACATCCTTGAACCATGTTGATGTCATGTTCAGTTCTGACTCGGATATGTTGAATCCATCCCAAGTCCATTTGTTCTTGTAATGCAGCTTGAACTACGGCACATCCTTGATTATTCTTTGGACAAATTTCGCATGTGAAGTAGTTGTGAGGTGGTACATGACCGTACCCAGCTTGTTTAGCGTGCATCTTGACAAGATTTTCCCCTATCTGACGAATGTCGTAGATTTGAATGACGTTGGGGTGCTGGTCTATCAGATTTACTGAAGCTTCTTTGTGCTGCGGCAAAGGATTTGCTTGGACGTTTGGATTAGTATCTTTGAAGGATAGCATTCCGCTTTTCACTAATCGTTGGACGTCAATCTTGAAAGGGAAACAGTTCTCAATATTGTGACCTGGTGCCCCCTGATGATAGGGACAAGATTGGTCAGCCTTATACCATGGTGAGGAACTGTTTGTAGGATTTGGAGGACTTCTTGTCTGAATGAGTCCTTTTGCCAGTAATGTTGGAAACAATTCTGCATACGGCATTGGTACGGGGTCAAAGGCAGGATACCTTGGAGCCCGATTGTTGTAATTTGGAGGTCGAACCTGCTGCTGAGGTTGCTGCGACCTTTGTTGAATTTGTTGTTGCGAAACCTGAGGTTGATAAGCTGGCGCTGAGTTAACAACCGGAGTTATTGTTGCAACTTGAGGTTGGAATTTCTTCTTGATTTTGTGCAAGACATTGCTGACATCTTGATCCTTTTTCTTCTGGAAAGAACTTCCATACTTCCTTGGACCAATAGAAGATTCTGGTTCTTTGTTCAGGCGTCCTTCCCGAACTGCTTCTTCTAAACGTACACCCATGTTTACCATCTCAGTAAAGTCACTTGGTGCACTTGCAACCATTCGTCCGTAGTAAAATGGACTCAAAGTTTTGAGA